>NC_135570.1:1295000-1342500 GCF_964340395.1 Glandiceps talaboti | reverse complement strand
GTCAATATTTTGATAAAGAAATGAGTTTAATTTCCTCCCACTTATTTAAATTGTGTGTTTGTTTGCTCACTCAGAAGTTATTGAACTGATTTCATTCATTCTGAGACAACATACTGTATAACGTCTACAATGAAATAAAAGATATAAAATATGTTTCAACTGTAGGATAATATTCTCAGTTATAAGAAAAAACAACTAAATTGAAATGTTCACTAAATATAGACAAATATTTGGGAGCAGTCTCCCCACAAACTACTATTAAGAATAAATTGTATTTAAAGAAACTTCAGATCGTCTGAATATTTTTGGAAAAACTCATAAGTTCATGCAATTGTTGCTCGCTCTTTGTAATTATTCATGAGATGATTTTGACAATACAAGGAGACTGATTTGACGAGGAAGACACTACACAGTAGTATGCTGAATGTTAGCACTTGTCGCAAGAAGCGTATATAATATTCATTGATGTTACAATTCTTGAATACAAAGGAATGACTGGGATAATGATGTTGACCATGTAATAATCGATTTGACATCCTCGACATTTACTCCCCAAGGTGATCAGTATACTTAGAGAACGGGCATCTCATCAACTTCAATGCCACGGTTATAATGCAACTTGAATTTTCTTTGCAATCATCAGAGCTACAGTGTTTGACTACTCTTAATAGTTACACTGGAGGCATTGTTTCTCAAGTAAGGAAAACAGACATTGGAAACTATTCAGTATCAAAATTCCAAATAACTGAATCGTCCTTCCTCAGTAATATACTTGGGTCACTTTGAGCAAATGGAAAATGGTCTGATTTTTATAATAATGTGCAATTCTTCACATGACAACAGTTGTCGACATGTATTGGTTAACATAGTTGGAGTACAATATAGCAACTTGTGTTACAGACCACATTAAGGATTCCCATACCAAGTTTATATTATGTTTGTATGTTGTAGTAATTCCTTAAATTGTAACAACGAAAATGATTTATATAGCGACTGACATCCTTTGGTTGTTATTATGCATATATGCCACTGACGTACCCCAGGTTGTTATTACGCATAGGCCACTGACGTATCTCCGGGTTGTAATTATGCATAGGCGACTGTTCATTACAGAGAGGGTTCATCGCATGGCCTACTTCACTTTCTTGTTGAGGCGATTTTTTTTTTCTTCAGCTGGTATACCGAATTTCACTCACATAAAGAATGTCCCATCGTGGCATTTTATTCAGTCTAAAGTAGTGCAAACCAAGACACGTCTACCTACATCTAATTTGGACTGTAGCCCAAGTAAGCATCAACTAGTCCGAAATGTTGTATCCATGGTGATAAGTACTAACACGCCTCTATACATTTCTTTTTGTATCATATATATTTTGATAGTTTCTCTCCTGTATTTCATATGCTTATATAATCAAGATACCGAGAATGCCGATATATTTATAGCATGCTTACCAGGGCCCTCTAACTCGCATTCTAAGAACCCGAGCTAACTAAATGCGAAGTTAGGGAGTATTGAGAGTTGCATTTAAAGGGAAATTTCGAAACGTTTGCTATTTCGCATCTAGGTGTGCAGAGAATAAGGACTGTTGTGTTGCCGATCATTTCTCCGTTGTATCTTCTATGTTATGATATAACCAAGACCTCGATTCTAGCTCGAATGTTGCCTGTAACAAGTTCACCGTTTACAAACAGTAACAGTGAAATAGTTGACTTAACAACTATTTTTAGCATGCCGACTTTAACCGACGAAACTACCAATGGTAATTTTGCTACCAATGCTTCACCTTGCATTGCAAACCGTTTTGCACAGCCACCCTACATCATCTTCACATGGGCAGCCATATACGGGGCTGTAATTATTGTAGCTGCCGGTGGTAACTGTATCGTAATGTGGATCGTCCTAGCTCATCGTGAAATGAGGACAGTCACCAATTACTTTTTAGTCAACTTAGCGTTTGCTGATACGCTATTCGTCTTATTTTACACGCCGTTCCAGTTCACATACCTCATAGGTAACATATGGTACTTTGGTAATGCCTATTGTAAAATATCCCAATTTATTGGTCCACTCACTGTCTCAGCCAGCATATTTACCTTAGCGGCAATCAGCATCGATCGATACATCGCTATTGTACATCCGATGAGACCGCGGATGACGAAACTGGAAGCATCTATGATCATCGTGGTGGTATGGGTCGTTGCAGTGTTGACGTTGTTGCCGATCCTCATCTATGCTCAGACATATGTATTCAATTGTACCGACGGTCAAAAAACGATCTGTATACTTATCTGGCCAGACGATGTCTACCAAGATTACGACTTTTGGTAAGTTCAAATTCTATGTAAATTTGCCTGTTTATTTGTTGTTTAATTTTTGTTTCATGTTTACTCCAAAATGTTTGATGAGTGAGTGGATTGATTGAGTGATGTATCAATGGATGGATTGATGGATGGATGGATGGATGGATGCATGTCTGTCTGTCTGTCTGTCTGTCTGTCTGTCTGTCTGTCTGTATGTATGTATGTATGTATGTATGTATGTATGTATGTATGTATGTATGTATGTATGTATGTATGTATGTGTATATGCATGTGTGCGTGTGTATGTGTGTCTGTGTCTGTGTCTGTGTCTGTGTCTGTGTCTGTTTGTAGGTAGGTAGGAAGGGAAGGGAAGGAAGGAAAGTAAGCAGGTAGGTATATAATCTATGTATTGGTAAGCATATTTGTCAACCAGTCTGTTAATGTTCAACGCAGAACGAGAATAGTTGTAGCTTTTGCTATTACTATGTCTATTAACAAGTCTTAAAATTAGTTCCATGTTGTTTAATGTAACGTTAGATAGTTTATTGTTCGACAGAACTCTATCCCCAAAGCAAAGCGCCATTACGTGAACAATGCATTCTCGCTATGCTAGTTTTTATCCACGATTATATTAAACCCTCCAACTATTTGCACATTTCCAATTAATTTTCCTTATCTAAGTATTGCATCTTCATCGTGTTTAGGCTAACTGTTCTATGGCGAATCAATTTGACTACTAAGAACACACGTTCTCTTAAAATCTGAAATAGCCATTACCTACCAGCGACTAACGGTTCATGTAGTAGGCCCAATACTAAATGAGATCAGCCGTGAACATTACATATGGTTTAATGGGTTTTGGCAAAAAGATATAACAGTTTCACTTGTCCCCATTAAAATGAAATAAATGAAGTTACAATTTCGTTGGTAATTGAAAATATCGTGTATGACTCTTGACATTACAAAGAAGATCGTTCAATTGGAAAAACCTACTTCGACTTTTTGTTTGGCTTGCTGTCTCCATAAATGACGTCCTGTCTTCAAGTCCCCAGTGGCTATTCTACAGATCTGAATGCTCTGATAAATATCAGTTTTTCTATTTAGTGGAAAATCTCACCGTAAACTACGACGATCAATCTAGGCTAATTAAGGTATATAAAGCGTTATCATTAAGTTCTGTTCCAATTGACGTCACAGAAAATCCTGTAGTCTATATATGACTCGACATACGTTCGGAAGTTGTACAATTAAAAATAAAATATTTTGTGACTTTTAGTACATAAAATCATATCCTGAATCGAATTATGTGTGTTAACAAATCCAATGTTATATTGACTGTAAGTATTACTTATTCACTAGTTTTGAGACATTGTGTGATATCTGACATGCCTGGTTGTACTGTATTTTTTTCATCAAAATTGGTTTTGAATCTCTCAGGGCAGTCTTACAAAATGAATGTTCACCAACATCGAAAGCTAAATGATTAAACAACTGTACACTTTCATAATAGTCTATTAGCAAAGTTTGTCTGAAATATATAAATACTATATATTTGTATGTATGTATGTATGTATGTATGTATGTATGTATGTATGTATGTATGTATGTATGTATGTATGTATGTATATGTATGTATGTATGTATGTATGTATGTATGTATGTATGTATGTATGTATGTATGTATGTAATACTATGTATAATCAAAGTAAGTTGGTTGGAACTTGAGGTGCTTAGTGCTTAGTTGTAACGCCGAGTTTCACGCTCAATGCGATCATCAGTTGTCTGATGATCGCATTGAGCGTGAAACTCGGAGTAACAACTAAGCACCTCATGTTCCAACCAAGTTACTTTGAATATTCCCGCCCTGCTTACCCAGGATTCGAACACTCTCTTCTACGAGTTTGATACTATTTACTACACATATATATATATAAATATATATATATAACATATTCCACCTTAACTGAGACTATGCAAGCAGAAAATCACTCATGGATAGTTACTTCTTCAGCGAATCATGACAGGAAGCTGGTCGATGCAACAACGTTCTTTTCGCGGCTATGTCGTAACGGTTCATTACACAAAGTTAATATAACACATATTGTACCCTGACGAGACATTTTAACGTTAGTTATCAATTCAACGGCATAAATCGTACGAATCTATATTCATAGAATATGCGTGTGATACGTGTTCCAGACTTAAGGATAAAGCAACTAATGGTATAGGGGTTGTTGTT
Organism: Glandiceps talaboti; assembly: GCF_964340395.1. Classification (NCBI taxonomy): domain Eukaryota; kingdom Metazoa; phylum Hemichordata; class Enteropneusta; family Spengelidae; genus Glandiceps; species Glandiceps talaboti. Next base: position 1,337,960 of record NC_135570.1, on the reverse strand, counting down.
TTTATAAAGAGGAAATATCAAACGATGAGACTTGTTGCAGCTATTGCGAAAACAAATTAGATTAAGATACGTTCAATATGTGTTGAATTTCAACAATGTATAAGATCTTGCTTGTAATTGTTGAAATACTTACAACTTCTCTTACTCGGACAATAATTTTCCTGACATTCTCACGAAATAACCAGACCAAACTCTACTCAATAAAATGTTTTCATTATTTTTTGTGGGTGTATTTTTTGATCCCGTTACAAAGTCAAAGTTTTTATGGTTGAATATATTCCCTGCATGATACTGGTTAAGCCAAGAAGTTGATTAGCACCAATACTAGAGTATGAACAGTCACAGTACCACGTTACCGATAATTTATATCATATATATACTCACAGCAGCAGGTAAAATGGTCATAAAACGAACCCCATCAAACCAAACAGGCACAGACTTCTTAAACTTAATTTCTTTCAATGCCATAAAATACGCCATGTCATCACGGCGAACATTACATTACATGCACATTTAGTCATGTACCTGTGGCTTACAATCCAACACAATAGTATTTCATGCAACGTTACGGTTGTAAAGATTTCAAGGCTAAAATAAAATCTAGCCGAGATTATTAATTTAGGTTTAGCAAATGCCGACGTCACATATGCACATAAAGATGGATTCCTGCACAGCCGTACGTAGACATATATATATATATATATATATATATATATAAACCATCAACAGGGCTATGTTTACAGCATTTGTGTTTAAAAGGGCGTGGGCCAACTAGATACACCACTTTTTCTAAATCTGAAATACTTACATAAAACCCTTTTGTATGATATTCATGTTGATTTTTGCTCTGAAAAGAATATTGAACTTCCAGAATAAAGTGGTTTTCAGGAAAATGAGGGCTTACGCACTGTGCTTTATTTAATGTTAGTGTATATATTATAGAAACAAATGTATGTAACCACAAGACATTAAGTTTCACTTTAATAGTGACACGCTATACAGGTGGATGAGCCATCAGCAAAACATGTCATATCCGGATATTCTGATGATAATAATAATAATAATAATATGATTTGTAATGCGCCTCATCTCCGAAGAGCTCGAAGCGCAGAGGAAGAGTGGATACAGAAATAGTTAATGGAAATGTGAATTCAAGGTAATGTGTATTAAATAAAATTAGAAAAAAAAAAGTTATTAGTAGTTGAAGAGGTGGGTTTTGAGAGAATGTCTGAAGGTTGACAAAGATTTGGAATGGCGGAGATCAAAAGGGAGGTGGTTCCATGAAGTAGGGCCAATGTAAGAGAAGGATCTTTCACCAAATGTTTTGGTTGATAATTACTAACGTATTCATACATATCCATATCTTGGAGAGACAGACTCGAGTAACAAATGTACCCACGGTTATCATCCTTTTTTGATAGAACGAACATCATAATCATAATTTGAATATGATTGGTGACGTCCCTGTGAGGTATTGACTCGGAGATATTAAATATGATTGATGACGTCACTGTGAGATATTGACTCGGAGATATTAAATATGATTGATGACGTCACTGTGAGATATTGGCTCGGAGATATTAAATATGATTGATGACGTCACTGTGAGATATTGACTCGGAGATAAAGTAACCGATGCGCTGCTGTGTCTGGTGTATTCGTGCCAGTACAGATTGTATAGAAGAAGCATATCCATGTACAAATTTGGGTTCCTAGATGTAGTTCAATAAATACCTGTCTATATAAACAGGCTACCTCACAATCACAGTATAATTACTACAAATCGTACTGAAAAGACAGTAGAGCAACAGAACTCAAAGGTTTGAATCTATCAACGAAATCATATGATTGATACAAGGTGTTGCTAATAACTCTTACACTTCGGGAAGTAAGCTTATATCGGCAAGGTCGATGAAACACAACTCGTTCTGTTAGAAGGACGGCCACTTTAAGGTAGCATATATTTCCCTAAATACAGTTATAAAGACATTACAGCAGTTTCTCATTGTGAGACTCTCTAAAGTGGTAGCCATTGCCTATAGATCTAAGATTCTATAGAGAAAAAAAAGTCATATCATGTTTTATATCACTTCTAATTTCAGTGTTTAAGCTACATTTACTAGGAAGCCTTCGTAAATCCAAGCGAGCTTAAATTGAATTATTACTTTTTGGTTGAACGAACATAGCAAACGCTAAGACAACGGTTACAACATAATTGGTTCCAGAGTACTCTATTTCAAGTATATAATGGAAACATATCGCTAAGAAAACGACAATGACAATACGTATTAGTCTTAACTTAAGTAGTGGAAGATGCTATAGCAATGAATACTTTCATTATAGCGTACACAGAATCAATGAAGTCTTTCATTATAGCGTACACAGAATCTCTCAATGGTTCAAGTTATACCAGTCAAAGACAATATTATATTTTCTCTGCATCATCATTTCCTATGTCTACCTTATTCTATAATCTTTGCCTCTGTATCATTATAGACCCCGTCTATTAGATGGTATACTATTTAGCACTGTATCATTATAGACCATGTCTATCATTTGCTATACTTTCTCTATCTCTCTATAATTATAGACCATGTCCATCATAAGCTATACTTTCTCCATCTCTGTACCATTATAGACCACTTCTATAACATTATATAATTTCTGTCGCTGTATCATTTTATTCCATGTCTATCATATTCTATGCTTTTTGTCTATGTATCACTATAGAACATGTTTATCATTCTATCTATGTATCATTATCGTGCCTATCATAGTCTATAATCTAACCTACATTGCTAGATGTACAAACTGTACATAAGATATTCATTTGTATACTATAGGGGTGGTATGTGGATATAGGAATGGGCTAGAACTCCCCTGGATCAATCAAGTCCCTCACTGTTCAAGAACAAGCAGTTATGCAGTTTATACATTGGTTTAAAATATACTCAGTTTATGATAAAAATGCCATGGGTTAGATACACGCAGGGTATGATTGCGTCAGATAGCTTTCCAAATACAACGGAAATGGGATTTTGTATTTTGTTTTAAATTATAATCATCTATCTCATGGCGGTAATTCACAATTTTATGGTATATTAACTCAAAATATTGGGGAAAAAACATTAGATCACTCTTTCGTTTTACAGCTTTCAACTATATTAGATTATTTCTTTCCAGGGTATACAGCTTTGAATACCAATTCTGTTACGTTCCTGACATGTCTACTACATGCGATATAAGTACGTCACTATGATGTACAAATTGAGTCTTTCTGAACCCTAAGTAGATATGTAGGAAATGTGTGTTAACAAATCCATAATGCATGTGGACTTTGTTTTGGCTGTAAGTTATCCCTAATATCATGTAAAAAAAAAGCTTCTTTGCTTAGATCTATTTCACTGATCGAACAGCAGCATGGCGCTGTAAAAGGTGACAATGTAAAAACAAGATAATCTAATACGGTGTGCCAAATACTTATAAACACGTGCACCTGAGTGCCTTGTAGCTATTTTGACTCGACTCTATCTCAAGAGACAGCCTAATTTTATCCTCAAAGAAAATGCTGCACTTTAGAGGATATATATATATCCATATCATTTCATCTGTTTTCCATCGCTTCAATTATACTGTGTGTGGGAGGTAGTTAATTCCATCGTTCTGTTAGAACTCAGTCGGACTAAACGGACATGTCGGACTAAATAGACATGTACACTGAATGAAATTGTAATTTGGCAAAACCCTTGCGTATTGATTTGCTTCTAGACAAGAACCGTACTGTCTTAATATCCATTGTGATTTATGGTTTAGAAATACCATTACTGTTCGGTGTAATTTTATGAGCAATCCCTGTAGGAGATGATTGTAAAGCCTGTATCATAGCCTCATTGTGCAGTCATTAGAATGCCACAGGTAAATCAAGCCATTATCACCTTATGTGCACATCTGCATCGTACGTCAGCCAAGACACAAATGTCTACACTATACCATTCAACATATAGAACATGAAACCATTAACCTCCATAGGATATTTTATGAAGTTACACAAAGTGTCATTGATTGATGTTTGAATTATACACCAATTAGACTAAGTCTAGTATTGTGTTTTCAATTTAAGACTTGAAAATTTACTGTCATGATTTATCTTTCAAGATGATGAAGTTACATGGAAAGTACAGTCATACGTTATTGTGGAGACACTAATTTCGTATTTATCCTACACATAAAACAGTAAATTATCATGTGATGTCAAATAAATGCACTAAATTATTATCCTCCATGAATAAAGGTTATCTAAATACCTATTAAAATAATATATCTACTGGTAAAACTACCAACGTTACGATTCATAAATGACAAAAGTGTGATATCGCCTATCGTTTATATGATATAAACATATTATATATGAAGTTAACACAAACAGAATGTGACTGTCCAACTTCTTCAAATATAGGCGATGCAACAATGATTCGCTTCAGATATAGATTGTAAGTTTGGGGAAACTAAAATGGGGTTATTACACTGTTCAATCCTGGCAGTAATTGTTGCATTAGACTATCATTTCGTTCGATATCAATGATAACTAATGATAGTGCAGCTGCTATACCCTATGAAAGGCTATCTCGATGGTAATATAGCTTGGAAATCAATCATTCGAACATAGCCGAGAGATATATACATGGACAGTTGTTGCGATTCTAAACAGATTGTCGAACAAACCAAACTCAACTTTCGTCACCTCACGGATTGAGTTTGACCTCTTGTCAATCGTGTTTAGTATTGTTATCACTCATAGTCTATTGCAATGTGATTCTGAGGGCAACCCGTCCATTATTTTACAACAGTACAAAGACATGTTATAATGCAACAAATTAACCAAAACTAGGCTACTATAGACTAGGCATTATGTTATTTGAGCTAAGTAGGAAAAAACGCTGGCGTTAAGTATTTCTACATCTAATTCAGATTCTTATCTTAAGATGGAATTTTCATAGCACTCTTCCTAGAGAAAATTACAATTGATACATGTGTTCTGTTTGTTCATATTGTACAACACTCTATCGTATGGAACTGTTAAAGAATGACGCTACACAAATAATGATAGCTAGATAATGCTTTCTAGTAGAGTTGACATAATCCTATTCAAATGATCAAACAGAACATGTATTAATTCGTAGTCGCTGTGTTGACTGTAGGAAATATGTTTCAGTTTAATACATACTTTGGAAAAATGAATTATCCCGATTTATTCAGAGAGTGTGTCTATGTCATAAGGTATAAGCACTGATATCGTGTCGTATGTTATGTGATGAATACAAAATTACGTACTTCAAATTGGATATCAAGCACAAAATGTATGTATGTATGTATGTGTATATATATGTATGTATGTATGTATGTATGTATGTATGTATGTATGTATGTATGTATGTATGTATGTGTGTGTGTATGTATGTATGTATGTATGTATGTATGTATGTATGTATGTATGTATGTATGTATGAAATGCCATGTGTGTAATATTTGCATCATCTTATGAAAACAAGCATGTGTAATATTTATGTGTCATTAGTTTTTTAAATACTCAATATATATATATATATATATATATATATATATATATATATATATATATATATATATATATATATATATATATGTGTGTGTGTGTGTGTGTGTGTGTGTGTGTGTGTGTGTAACAAATACCATTGGAGTTAGTACATATAAATGATTACGTATTCAATAAAACAAACACAGCTTATCATTATTGTTTATAGTTAATATCCTCACAATTCATTTCAATTATAATTATAAAAAGCAGTATGAAATCAAACTGTAATAAAAACCCGTGTACTTTGAGTAAGATCTTGCTAAAGTGCTAATCCAAAGTAGTCTTTTCCCAAATTTGATTTAAATACGATACACGTTTGTCTACAGTTTTAGCCTTTCCTTTGGCTATTTTAAGATTCAAGCACCCTTTTTGTTACAACTGAAATTGAATTTCTTTAATGAAATTTGAAATTTAAAATGCAGCCGTTTGAATTTCTCTTTGTAAAAAGGAATTGAACATTTGATTAGAAATTCCAAGGTGATTGTTACTCTGTGTATGCTGGTTGTTTTATATTAAAAAGCTTTCTATAGTCTGTGCCCTAAGGAAACAGTTGTGATAGGAAGGAAGTCAAGTCTACCAAACATGTTGTTTTGTTATAAGATATTAAAATCAGATTTACGAAAAAAAGAACGTTTAGTGAATGTGGCGTAAAGAATTATTAAATTATAAAACAAACATGTATTTAATCTATCTTAATATCCAATTCTAATTTACATTATTCAAATCGATGAAAGTGTTGATTGGATTTACTTTCTGCGTTACATTTTTAAACTAACTCTTTAACTATTCCGTATGTCAATACTTTCTACCAATACTCAGTTCTTGAACAATTAAATATTTTATTCCATTTTGTTGCATAGTTATTTTAGTTAAGTTTCAAGATGTGCGATTTTACATGTTACATCTGTTTATATAAGTATATTTGTTCTGTTAACACAAGTGGAGCAAAGTATATGTGTCATACCCAATTTGCCATGTTGTAAATGTCATTCTCTTTCGCGAATATATACATTTACAATATTTTTTTCTTTGATTACTTATGTAACTGTAATATCCAAGAAATCAATCTTTATTTGACTTTTCCATTCGTCAACTGTCTTGTGAATATTTATTTATAGTATCATATGGACTTAATCTTTATAATGTCACCTTCGTTATTTTATCACAACAATCAAAGTTTATAACGTGTTTTGAATTAAGTTTTAATACAGAATTAATATACTAATTTCAAATTATGATTTTACCATTCTGGCCATACAAAGCATCCTGTTTTAGACAACTTGATAACAGTATAACAGTGTTAGTTAGTCTTTTTTTTCTGATTCAGAATAAATCGTAAAGAGGAAAAACCTTTATCGTAAAACATTGTGACAAAGTTAGTCTCTGGGGGTTTCATCAACGAAGTAATTATCACTACATGTGATTAGAACACATTAGGGAATGCTAATGGGGATAACACTGTTTCCGTTGTATCTAAATGAGATGTGAATGTCACGGTGTAAACAAGTGGTGGGTTAGAATATACACTTGTTAGAGCAACATGAATAAATCATTTGTAGAGATTTAGGAGAAACGACACTTCGATGTAAACAATTCATGAATCAGTTGTTCAACTCTACTCATCGTACCTATTTCAGTACAATTCTTTCTTTCAACAAATTACTTCAGAATCAAATTCTAAACACGTGAATTAATACGGAATTGAAAATACTTTGTACACTACAATGGACATTGAAAAGTTTCATAAGGCAATGTGCTAAATGACAACTACATCGAAGACTATTAAACTTGAAATAGAAGATCGTCTGGCTCGACAAGAATTTTACTAATACTGCTACATTTCATCATTTAGCTCCACTGACTTTGGTATAATTGCCTTGTTCGAGTCACTACAGTGCCCTTGTCAGAGCAAATCACTTGTCCAGCTTGATGATGGAATGTAACAACGATGAAATGTAACCTTAACCGTGTTATATTTAGTAAGTGTTTTGTCATGCCAGACCATTAAATGTATCAATGGTAGTAAGAGTGTTGGCTTTGTAATTCATAAAACAATTGTATCAATGGCTTCCTACTTGAAAAATCAATGTGAAAATCATAGACCAAGTCCTTGTTTGTAACTCAATAAATTGTACGTACAAGCATTTTACACATTTAGTAATATTTTGCAATTTATAAAGTTACAAACAAGGACTTGGCATAAATTGTTTCACATTGTGATTTCAAGTAGAAGGCCATGATAAAATTATTATAAATATTACAAATTCAAATAGAATACCAAATACTCGTTCATAAGGCCAAAAACGGCAGCGTTACACGTGTCGCTCATTTTCCTGCTCTATCTTTAACTACGATACTAGAAAATGGTGTTTACATGTGCTAGTAATGTTACTAGGGTTCTATTTTGTAATCTCCAGCAAGGTTTCTCTTAAAAACAGCTCTCATAAAAAAGACGACTAGGAACATCAGGAATGAAAAAATAAACTTTACTTGTTTACCAGGCTTTTAGTGTCAACTGTTAACCCAAGAGAGGCACGTCATTGAATTTTATCGACTTATTTATGTAAAATCTCCGAGTGTAAAATGTACGACATATATTTGGTGTAGAAAGTCAATTACATCACTCTATTTCTGTTGCCTTTTCTACATACACATTTATAAGACGGCAAACTATATATCATGATGTACCAAGATACACACCCATAAGCCTCACTATAATTTTATTGAAATTAGATCACAAGGCAAAATGCGAGGAAATCACCTTTGGGGGGAATTCAGTATTTCAAATGTTTGAATCTGTGTTATTAGCGTCTTCGATATGTTTTGCTTTACTTTCAGAAGTATTAGTTTTGTTCCGAGAGGTGTGATATAAACTACTGCCAAGTTAGTGTTTTTGGAAGTTTACTGTTCAACACAGAAATATATCAATCTGTGTTTTTCACATGGAAGTCATGGGTTAGATTAGTCAGGAAATGACATTACAATCAATTAGTATATATCATTTGGCAAGGACACGACACTAGCGTCTATATAAGCTTTTTGCTAAGGCGATATCCCCTTACGATAACCCGTCTTATCCATTGTAATGCCATTGGCTTGTTTACTCAACCTCTAGACTCCGTATATCAAGTGTAAACCACCAACATATTGTTTCCAGCACAATGATAATTATGAGAAATATGACATAAGATGTACACACTTACATTATTTGGGGTTGTATCTTGGCAAAGAATAGTGGCAGATGACGTAGTTCTGAGAGCTTGAATCAGTATAAAAAGTGACAAGAACGTCATAAACAGTTATAGTTTTCTCCATTCTTTTATGAGATGTATACTAAATGTCAGCTTTACAAGTAAAGAGTGTACATCATGATATACGACTTTTACCTTGTTTTTATTTCCTGATACCTTTTTCCAAGAATAGTCTTAATAACGTTTTTTTTTATTTCCCTAATACCTTTTTCCAAGAACAGATGCCAACGTCAGTGTTAATCGTTTGGTAAGATTGCGATCGGAACGCAATGTAGGTATTGCGTAGAAGTATCTTGAAGCAAAACCTTTTTATTTACATTTTAACTGGGTCAAAAGTGGCAAAAGCGAAGGTTTAGAACACACCAGTACGAGTTAAAATAAGTATCTTGTTCGGTTGGAACAGCCTGCTCGATTGAAATGTATGTAGGGTTATTATTCACATTGTAGGGGTGACATCTAGTGATGTCCAAACCCATAACCTATGTTATAATTCATTTAGATCAGCAAAGTGACACTTCAATAAACTACGGCTTATCCCGTCCCTGTCTGATTAAGTGAAGACACCTCCGTGTTAGATTTTTAAAAAAATAAGTGGTTGCGTACCTGGATGTGCATGCCTGAATCACAATAGCGATGACTTTGTAAACTGTTATAGAGTTTTACCACCAACCACCGTTCTTACGTATATTGGGATAGACAATACATCCAATGGAGACAACCATGGTATCGGACAAAGTCTGTAGAAGAAGAAAAAATATCTTAACCATTAGGCATTTATCTTGATTTTAACGCCCACTTTAATTTTAAGTAAAAAATAGGGCGTGTAGGTAGGATATCTTTTCTCCTCAAGAATCTGTTCAAATGTTCTGTTCATATTTACAGAGGTCAACAAAGACTTCTAATCGATGTGATATCCCTTTCTGTACATATATACAGACGACATCGTAAGCTGTATTCCACCATGTTGTTTTATTTTGATCACAGGAGGCGATGACGTCGTCAAATCTCACTCTTTCTCGGGCGACTATGCAAATTCTTCCGATTTGTCGATAATTAAAAAAAAAGTTTAGGGTTGGTAGTAAAAAAAACAGTTTGGGTTACGGTTACCGGAACCAAACAATGTTTTATTTTAGAGGGGGTGGCTACTAGATATGATGATAAGATACATAAGAAATGTCCTGTTTAATCAACGGTAAATTTGGAACAGAACTTCTGTTCAGCTAAATAAACGATAACACATATATTAAAGTAAATATCTGTATATGGTGCCTAACCTTTACTCAAATGAGTATATACACCTGTAAACTTAATTGTTTTTATTTTGGTTAATCTGTGATGATATTACGTGATATATTTTAGTTTGTTTTCATGAGCGAAAATGATAGCTTAACTATATTTGAACACATGAAAGTCGAATTGGTTCGATCAAATGTCTTGCTTCAAGCATACAAATTGTGTTTTTCTACTCTGTTGGTGATGCATATATAGACCACACTTCATTGCACAGCATTTTACTACATCATTGTATATTATGACTTTTTCACAATCTCATTATATATTGACATATATTCATTTTATTACAAACTAAGCTATCATGGAATATGAACTGTAATTAAACTGTATCAATTCTTACAAAAGAATTATGTTGAAGGATGTACTAAACAATGATAGTGTGTAAAGTAGATATATCTAATTTTAAATGCATAAATGGTCTACCATTTTGATGTAAGTACTGGTACTTGCTAACTTCATATTGTTTTGAAGGTAATCCTATAAAACATCATGTTTATTCCATGGTATCTCCCAGTATATAACCGATAACCCTTAGAAGTATTGGTCTTCTAATAGTGGTTTATGAAGCAGAGATCCAACTAGCTACGCCTCCCCCCCCCCCGAAAATTGGCCGACCACAATATTTCATTCTATATCAAAAGAAGTTTATGTTGCAAGTATAGTTTGCTTTATAATACATTCCTATTCTTCTTTCTAATTTTGCAGGTACCATGTAGGTCGACTTGTGATTACCTACTTTGTTCCATTAGTTGCCATGGCAGTATCATACACTATCGTTGGTATTAAGCTTTGGGGAAGTCAAACCCCAGGTGAATGCTCTCACCGTCATCGAGAACAGTTGAGAGCTAAGCGAAAGGTAAGACGAAAGGTAGGTGTCACTCGCCGTCACAGTTCAGGGGTTTGATAGAGTGTGGTTATCTAGTACAACTAATCAGATGAAAAGTACTGGCAAAACTGAAAACGTTGTTCTAGGAAGCCACTCAATATGGGGCTACCTGCATTTTGGCGTGCTTATTGCATCTGTTATATCGTCATGTGTAGTTTCTGTTAATGTCATATCATATTCAAGTACATGTTTGGTGTAATGTTATGGGAAACAAATAGGTTTCATAATGATCGATCGCTAAATGCTTTGGATCGTTATCTGTATTGTAGACCTATTACTTAACGTTGCCTGTATGATCACGTGTCACATTGAGTTTAAAATGTTTACACATACATACATACATATATACATACATACATACATACATACATACATACATACATACATACATACATACATGCATACATACATTCATACATACATACATACATACATACAGACAGACAGACAGACAGACAGACAGACAGACAGACAGACAGACAGACAGACAGACAGACAGACAGACAAAATAATTAACGCGACCTAAAGAAGATGATGTAAGATCTATGCTACATTAGCATTATGATATATAAGTGGTAATTTCGATAAATATAGTACAACGAAAAAGGGTTGTAGATGCTTTTGTTGTAATTTTTTATCAATGTATGTGTTGATGACAACGATCATCAATAATAGAGAAAAATCGGGAAAATCATATATGTTAATAAGTTTGTATTGATTTCAAAAGAATGATTTCTATCTTTGATAAATCGCAACCAATGACAGTGTGATATAGACTCATACTGACCATGTGTGCAATTGTGAACCTTTGCATATGAATTCTTATTGCTGCATACAAAACTTTTCGATCGAGTTTTCAAACACTACGTACTAAGACAAGTATTGAATACATGTTATCGTTACATGCTAACTATTCGATGTATCTTTCATTGATATTGTCCCAATCTTACAGCCTGAACATTTTATGTACAATTCAGTAGTCACTTGATCGATGTTTTTAATAGTTTGGCATCAGCACTTTTGATTCCTCAGGAATCGTTTACATCTCTTATCTAAGAAAAAGGCAATATAATGACGTTAGATTCATCCTTTTTGCGTTGGATTAAGTAGGACTGCGTTTCCGTATAAGAATGCAAGAATTCGTTATCTTTTGGCGCCATTCAGATCAATAAAAGATATACATCTACCTGTGTCATCATCCGTAGACGGAATTAAATCAAAGATATTCTTGTACTTTATACACCATGAGCTTATAAATCATGTATTTTTACAAACAGCAACTCTGGCTTTCATTAAGATTTCGATCAAGATGGCGCTTGGTTTCATAATACTGCATGATTTACAACGTATATCATGGTAATCTCTATTTTAATGAACATGTTAAATGGTGGAATATATTATCTATGTGCTTCACCAAAACTTATATCTAGAGATAAAGTAATGGGCTGCGACATAAAAATAAATATCAGTTGGAAATCTTTTCAAGGTCATATAAACTAATTGAATGACGTTGGAACCATTGTCATTAAAGCGGATAAACAGGGAGTTTTATTATCAGAATAATTGAAATGGTTATAAAGACAAAGTTTTTTTTGTAAAACGGTTTTTATGTTTACTACGTCCTTGTATATCATCGTCTCCTCTGTTTGATAGATACCTTACGTGCTGACGGACTATTGCCAAGAGATAGATGGTAACCTTTGACAAGGAATCAATTTAAGTTCGACGTCCAAGAAATCTTTGTAAAGGTTATCCAATATAATGTTTATTAACTTGTGAACTTCTTTGTAAGGGACATATTTCTTGTCACGTCCAACCGATAGCAATTACAGGTCCCAGAGATAACCGTCTCTCACAGTTCATTTACTTGTTAATGACACTGTCATAGACAGATACTTGATTGTCCAGCATCTAATGATCTTTATATCCGATCGAGTGACCATTGGTGTGTGTAAAGGCCATATCATCCTGCCCAAATCATCACAGCCTTTAGTTCTTCATTTCCGCGTTAAATATCTGAGTGGGCAGACTGAATTGTTTGTCTTAATTGCTCATTAATACCTGCTAGGTCTCCACTGAGATGAGAGTTAATCATTTACGTTCTAAGCGAGGCCTTAGTCAAGCTAATCAAATAGACCAATCGGTATACAGACTGTAAGAAAGTACAAACTCGTGAAAGCCTTAAATTCATAATAACATTTCGATACCATATCCTATGACCTAAAACAATATAATCATATCAATACATATTATTCAAACTGTTCGTTATGTGCCCATTACCTTATACAGTTACATATAAGGTGGGACTAATTTGATGGGAAATAAAAAGACGTCAGGAAATAGCTGCACAAAGAGTTAAATGTTAAATATTTAATAACCTCATATTTCTTGGTTGAATTGCCTACCATGAGAAATAGAAAGCACACTTACATTCAGAAACAAATTAGGGAACGACGAAGAGCTGGAGACCTGTGAGAGGTGAAACACTGCCCACGAATAAATCATATCTTGGTTTTTAAACTAACAAATACAACACCTGTTAAATGCAGCTACAGTGTCAAAATGATTCGTTAGATGCAAAATCAGTTTTAGTGATCATACATTCCAAGATAATGATTAATGTACATGTTTGACAAAGTAAACTGCAATAATGCTCTACAATCCGGATCCATTGACATTTGTTTTAGTCAAACTTGGCTTTATCTTTAAGGACACATCGCTAAGTAACTGAAGCCATCAAATAGGGAACTTGCAATCCAAAGTGAGCATGCTCAGACGCAAAGGACTATGGGATTATATGTGTTTATCTTAATACCTAATCTGGAGCTACTGATAAAATTAACCTCCCACAAAGATCAGGGTGACTATGAATTGATCATTCCTGGTTATAAACAATGTAACAATATTGTTTACAATGCTAATTTATTACTATCTATTATTACATTTCCCGTGATGCAACATTCAACATGGCGGGTTTGCAAGTTCCCTATTAGGGATGGGCAGAATTGCTGTTACGTCACACCACTATGAAAGGAAAAAATAAAAACTTTAAAACGTTGTATTGAAGGTCGGTAATATCGCATGTTTGATATGTACAGTAGTGAATATTAAAAGAACGATTCCACCAGTTTGGATTGATGTGATGCATATATATGAATATGCTCAGTATGATGTGCCTAAATCTTATCCACGTTTGAAATATAATATGATAAATATCTCATGCATGTATTTTATACACCTATCAAACCTGAAGCGTTAAAGTTACTGTGAATTTCTTACTTTCTGCTATTTCTGAAGTATGTCGAATAATTGAAATACAGATAGACTAAAGCAAATTGTATCTTAATTCAAACAATCTACAGGAAAATGTTATGTAGACGCTTCTCATAACAGTACAACAAGGTTAGCAGTTGTATTATTCAACTTGTCATTTGACAAAAAAGTGGATACATCGTCGACGGCAATGTCAGCGGTTCCAAACAAGTGATTAACACTTGTTTATTTAAAACTACGACACTAATTTAGAGTTTCCACTAATTGATTACTCCCTCTAGCACTAGTGTTTTCCTTTCATTAGATTACAGCGCTTGCCAGACCAATTGATTGATCTGTCTGGATAGTTCAATGTTAGTAGGAAATCGATCTGTTGACAATGCACCCTTCAACTAAAAAGAGGCCAATGTCAAAGTGTCGCTTCCATTCTTTGCTATCGAATTGCAGAATCTATACTCTCTGAATTGAATTAATGATCCCTTTATGCGTAATCACAAACTAAACCTTGGATCGTCTATCACCATCATGTTACGTTTAAATCTGATTTGGCCAATTTGTTAATTAAATCAGGGCTGGTAATGGCATCACTGAAGGAATAAAGCAGAAAGATGACAGGGTGGCGAGATTAGTCGTAGTAATAGGTCGACAGACCCACTTCAAACACATCGATACGCTTTGAACTCAGATACTGCTAACGAAGCCACTCAATGCTTAGATGCCCTTTCTCTGTCACTATGCAAAGTTTTAATTTGACACTCGCATTCTTTTAGCTGACGTTAGTCCTATCTGGTGTTACAGTACTTTATCAAATTCAATGATGCCTGAACAGATCAGATACATGTGAGTTGGATGGCACATAAACTCTCCAGTGATGTACTTTGACCGTAGTCAGCAAATACTACTTACATGGACAAGTAATAAATTGTAATTTTTTCTTTATATCTAGACAAGAATTTGTTTAAATGAAACGATATATACAAGGACATACCAAATCATTGAAGCCATATATTATACTATTTTTATGATATTCAGTCAATATACATTCGCCAGCTTTGATAGGCAACCAGCTCTGCCTACTATTTGACAAAATTAAGTGTTTTCATCCGGTCTTAGATTTCTCTAAGTACTACTACATACTGCATGGATTAAGTAATACATGGTGACATGTTATCTTACAAATTGCTAAATGACACTCCTACATAGTAGTTTGGCTATTATATATATATAAGCTTTACAAGGCGACGAAAGGATGTTAGATGATAGGGACTTGGATTGGTTGAGTTCTAAAGACCTAATGAGGATTTGTCCATGATGAAGGGCTGATGTGATAGAATGATCGCACACTAAAGTTCTTGGTAGATACCCTTGAAAAACGAAGGAAGAAGACGAAAATCAGAGGAGGAGCGGTGTTGTATGATTGTCGGGTATAGCATCATACACACACAAACTGTGCAGTATACAATTACGGATATGGACATACTTACAAAAATATTTAACTTATTGTTTATCTGTATTCAATCGTAAACAATTCTGAATTTGTTAAACTAATACTTTTCACCTCTTGTTACTGCTTTACATTTTTCAGGTGGTGAAAATGATGATATTTGTTCTGTTGGTTTTTGCCATCTGCTGGCTTCCTTTGCATATCTATCTCTTATTGGCAAGACATCATAGACATCTATACCAATGGAAACACATGCCGCATGTCTATATGGGGATATTCTGGCTGGCAATGAGCAATTCAATGTACAACCCATTCATATATTGCTGGATGAATGATCGGTAAGAAATAACTCATATTCCAATACCCAATTTACGATCCGAAGTGAACATGTGCCCAGAGGCAAGGGGCTGATTGTATTTCCATATATATAATCTAATACCTAACATAACATTATGTAATACCCGATCGAAAGGAAGGCCCACCAATGGCCTGCTTAACCATTAGGTGACTTGTAGGTACAATATGACAGACCTGTTTTCAACCGTGATTGAGTCAAGCGTATCTTAAGAATGGAGACGGCTAAAAAGAACTTACAACATTTAAATATATTTATAACCATGAAAACCTGCCAATTAAATTACTACAGGCACACGAACATGTTACTCTGCATTAGTAAGATTTGTCCACTTACAACTTTACGATGGTTTAGTTGTGGCAGTTACGACAGACATATAACATTAAGTTAGATTCACAGCTGGATGTCATGTAAACTTTTCTTAATTTACTTCATAGCAGAATGGAATTCCATACAGTTTGGTCTTTTAACTCACTTTGTTCAATACAATCAATCCCGTCACCTCACATAGTCCTGGACTACTAATGCAATTTAAAATCAAATATCTCATGAATTATTTATTACACAAAGTCTTGGAGTAGATTGACAGCCAGGAGGCAAACTAAACACAATATACTTCATGCATAGGAGAACTATTCAAAGGTACATACATTGCCAATTATAGACATGGATGGAATTTTGAACACTGAGGTTTGTTTCCGCGTACGTGCACAGGCTGACATTTGTCTAGCCTATTAATCAAAACTGTTATTATAAAAGTAGACGTCACAAGTATGATGCTGAACAGGATATATAGACAGACAGACAGACAGACAGACAGACAGACAGACAGACAGGCAGGCAGGCAGGCAGGCAGACAGACAGACAGACAGACAGACACAGACAGACAGACAGACAGACACACACAGACAGACACAGACAGACAGATAGATAGATATACATACATACATACATACACACACATATACATGCATATATATATATATATATATATATATATATATATATATATATATATATATATATATATATATATATATATATATCTGTGTGTGTGTCTTTGTATGACTTAAAAAGGGGAAAAGAGCGAAATAGAGACAGTACGAAACATTTATGTCATAGTAACCAATAAACAGTGTTCCAGAATGCAATTCATACATCATTCCTTTATGGACCTGGTGAAAAGACACAAATACAAATACTTCTTAGTACCATATGTTACAGAAATCGTTGACTTTTTTATTACCTTATTATAAAAACATTTATAGAGAATATTGATATATACAAGATGAAATTAAACTTTTACTTCATTTAACAATAAATCATCATTAACGTTTGTCCTTAGTTACCAATAATGGAATGTATTCCTGGACAAGTTTCCACTAAACAACGAAGGCTAGCTAGGGTATAGATACAACACACTTCCTATATGGATCGTTACGTTTGACGAATGAAGCCCTTGATTTGCACATTCAACATATATTATTTGTTCAATTCATAATTTGTCAAAGGCCAAAACATGTTGAGTGATTATATAAATCATTTCAACCAAATTACAGACAACGACAATATATGAGTGGAGAATGACTAATTAAGATGCACTATTTGTTATGGCAAGACTTTGTTATCGTTTTAATGATTTTGAACAATTTTATAATACACCATATGATAAATCACCAATGTTTGCATTACCGACAGTCTTCATATAGCTATGTCTATTAGAAACGTAAACATAAATGTCTGAGTTTATATACTACTTATTATGTTTCTAAGGAGACTGGCTTAGTTGTTTCGGTAAAAGTACACTTCATAACAATGTTTGAAGTAATCTTAGTACATAGAGTCATTACAACTAGACTCATACAGACGAAACTAGTGTATAGGAGTTTGCAACATCCTTACACACATAGCTATCTCACAAAGGACAATCATGATATAAAAAAAACTAAATTAGGTCAATTAGAAAGGACTTAGTAAAGTTGAATTTTCAACGCACGATTTTTTTCAAAACGAAAGACATATTATGCTGACAATGTACGTTTCGGCTGTTCTAAGGCCTAATAAAAATAATTGTGTGGTTCCGATTACTTTCAATTTTCGAATAGGTGGGATAGGTAGATTTTTTTATTGGTTGTTTTTTTTATGTGTGAGTGTCTAGTTCAGGTAGTTATGTTTTCCGTTGTTTTCCATATGGTCTCTGTGTTATTGGTTTCTTCCCATCAGATGTACAGCCAATACAGATTGGAAGAACAGTTTTATGTTGTCTTTTTAAGTTGCTGTCAGTTTCCGCACCCGAGACTTCACGATTGAATAAAAATAATAAATCTATCTACCCCACCTATTTTAAAATAATTGAATGTAATCGGAACCACGCGATTTTAATGTAGTGTTGATAGAAACGATCATATAGTCATTAAAGACAGAAGAATTAGATATTTATTTCATAAGTTTACATTGTAATCTAATCAACGTGCGCTATATAGGACATGTCATTACTACTATGTTTTCAGTAGTTACACATATTTATAATATTTTATCAGGATGATATACAATTTGGTATTTGTTAGTGTAGACTTCAGTCAATATGGAAGGTTATTCAATATTGTAGCCTTATGTTGTATGGCTGTACAATTTGACGGCTCAATTTGAACAGTTTTACACGTGATAAAATCATAAATTAAAGCTTCTGACCGATCTTACTGGTAAGGGATAAAAATATCTAGTATTTGTACACAAACATCATAAATTGAAACTAAAGAACTCGATCGCACCAATAATGGATATAAAACATCATGAAAACATATCCTTGGATTAATGTACTTTTATCCGTGAGTTTTCAACATTTCAACGGTTTTTATTTACAGTTTTCGAAGAGGATTCAGACGTGCTCTTCGATTCTTTCCGTGTGTCAAGAGAAAGCCCTTACGAAAGATAATGCGACCAAGCACCATTAGTGGAAGTACACATTCGTCTAAGTTATCACGAAATGGTTCAATTGAGACCACCACAGAACATCACCATCCTGGTATGGAAACAGCCATGAAAATACACGTTATAACACAAGAAAAGATTATGTAAATACGGCTCTGAACAAGTCACAATGTATTTTAAATACCATCAACGGCTATCTAAAACTAACAAATGTACACCGATTGAAGCCAGGTCCGGCAATGGCTACCTTGCTACCTACCATTGATTCTACCTACCTGCCTACATCACATATAACTACCAACCCACCTACCCACCCTCTCACCTTCCTACCTACCTACCTCAAGCTGCCTTTGACACGTTTGATCTAATAGTATATTTACTTGCTAATTACATATTGATGTGTACCTTTTCTCTTTTTTCCGTTTGAGGGATAGGGTCCATTTTATTCGATTTCTACAGTATATATCTATTGTATGTTGTAAGACTCATATTATAATATTTATAGTAATCAATTACTTATTTTAGTGATATAGTGGTAAGTGCCAAAAAAAACGGAACATATCTATGTTTTGCAAACATATATATGATTTATAGTAATTTGAAGTTGATACGTTTGACTTAAGATCTCCTAATTTCTGATATTAAGTATTATCAGTATGCTCTGATATATATATATATATATATATATATATATATATATATATATATATATATATATATATATATATATATATATATATATATATATATATTGCTTTGAGCACTGTTGTCTCCAGAGGGACGCCTTCATTAACATTAATATATATATATTGAATATCGCTATGAAATGTTTGTTCCGTTCTTTGCATAGATGGGAAAGATATAATTGGTTTATGTGTATCAATAAAATTTGTAAAGACAACAATATGACATAACCCCATGGCAAGTGAGGGCAGGTGTGACGTAATCGGTGTATTAGCATGAGTGCTTGCAGTGTTCTCTGCGTCCGTACTTTCTCTAGCTCGTGAAAGTGCAGCAGAAAACACTGCAAGCACGAGTGCAAATACACCTGAGTACCCACACTGGAACTCACGCGGCATGAGGTTCTGTTATTATTATATATGTTTATCTGAAACAACAAATTTCCATTAAAAACCATACAGTGATCATGCGATTTCGTGAGTAGCGAACGACCGCGTCCTCATTGTCATATCATTTGCAGGTATGCAATAATGTTTTCGGCATTGCTTTGCAGTGAAAATACCACTAGTATGTGCGCGCACCATTGCAAGTACTCTCTGGTACATAATATTTATAATGATTATATATATATATTATTTTTATTGTGTCAGTTCTCTGTGTTTCCAATCTATTGAAATTTAACTGTTATACAAAGTACTCAAATGATATATTACATTAATTGCTGGATATCTGTTTCTGTATAATGTATGCAAATGCATAATGTGGGGAAAATAAAAGAACAAATTTGTAATTTTAGACACGGTTATAAATAAAGAACTGCCATCTTAATATGTATAGTAGATTATCCATATAACTCGAATATTTTACCTGAATACCGTTTTGACATATATATATACATATTATTGTTAATTACCAAAAAATTTGTATTGTATTCAATCTTCATCGAAGGAAAAATGTCACACATTTATTAGTTCATCTGGGTTTATTTCACTCCCTTATGAATTGCATCTCTTGACCTTCATGTTTACTACTAGAAATCAGAAATTTCATATTTGACTCAGCATGCAGGCCTGTTTGTGTAAAGTATAATAAATATTTGAATTCTTCTGTTATGTACGCTTCTTTATTCTGCTAAACTAGTATTATGGATATTACATATTAAACTAGGAAGTATAGAGTATACACTGTAATTTTATTATTAAAGTTGATTATTTACATCGCTATATTCGTCATATTGTAATATTTATGTCAAATATAAATATGTACTTTGTGTTAATTTGATGTTTATAATGATAATTAAAATATCAAGTGAAAATCATGATTGATGTGTTGAAGTGAATATTTGATATTGTGAAATGTGTGCCAATCTTTTCATTCATTCATTCATTCATTCATTCATTTATTCATTCATTCATTCGTTCGTTCGTTCATTCGTTCATTCATTCATCCATTCATGCATGCATTCATTCATTCATTCGTTCGTTCGTTCGTTCGCGCATTCGTTCAGGTTTCTTTGTCGATATACGGTAATTCAACCGGTGTTTTATTACTGTTCAGCCACATTTAGTTGATATCATTGTACAATTATCTCGTTTCCATTATTTTCTGATTTTCAACCTGTATTGTTCACAATGACTGAAACTTCAAAGCTGCGACCAGAACGGTTTTTAAGACTGTTTTGTTAGATAAAATCTCTTACTCGTAATAATATTCATCACGAGATGTATTGGATCACATGTGGATAAACATATTTGCGTAGAAGTACACATGTTTAGGTGAAATATATTCAATCCAAAAAATTACTGATTTTGTGGTCAACATAAAAAAAATCAGCACCCAAAGTCAATCATGATTCCAACTGTTACCGTTACAGTAGTACTTGTGGATACAACCGACCTCTAAGTAAAATGTACAGTGTCTAAATAATGATATTTTAACCATTTTCAATAATATTGTCTGATCGAGACAAAATAATACTGAAGTTACAGCCAGTGCGGGTTTGAGATTATGATAAATGAATGAATGAAGGATGTATTCAAAGTATTTATTTTCTTATTCAGTTTAGTTATAGATACCTATCTCAAAGTTAATCATCTCTCCATATTGATATAGACGACTGCACATAAGTTAGATCTGAGCATCAACAAATCGTAACAATCGTACTATTTTCCTTTTACATGTAAGCACCACTCATCATATTGTGAATGTATTTAAGATGCTTTAAACCCTATAGTATAGATTAATATCTTTGTATGTGTATCAATCGCCTTATCTAAAATGAAGAGCCGAGGGCGTTCGTATAGGAGGTTTAAGTGAATCTTCAGTGCAGACAACAGACACCAGGACCTTGTCCACTATTCCTTCACTGACATTCCTTCCTTTGTAAATTTTCTTAAAAATCACATTTTAATATCTTTGTCCTCGTTTGATTTGTTTCAAGTCAATTTCATGATGCTGATGAAGCCCCATGTATCCCTTCACATTGCATCCCAAGTAATGAAGTGTGGATATACGGCTCCTGTAGAGGAGTCATAGTTGCTTTATTTCAAAGATGACACCAGGAACACAAACAGAACTGTTTTACCTCAAAATGACTTGTTTCTTTTTATACCTTTCTTTATAAATCAATGGTGTGTTGGGTTTGTTTGTTTGTTTGTTTTTTTTGGGGGAGGAGTATTGGTTTTATAATTATGATAATTAGATAGTATAGCCAGTATGAGTCGCGTTGTGGTTGTAGACGCTTAATTACTGTCGTTGGTGGCGCTGTATAAATAAAACCCCTGGAATATAAGAGATTTCTATTCCTTCAGAAAAAGGCATTTTAACAACTAATTTAATGATACATTATGATATAACCATGTCTATATAAAAGTACATCACATACACACACACACACACACACACTTTCTTATTAGACACAATCTTATATCATACCAACATTATGAATAACATACATTAAAATTGTATATAATCTAACCACGTCAGAAAACATCCCATACGGAGTAAATTAGTCTGACCATCTCATTATACAATTAAAATTTTACATGAACTAAGAGATCTTGACAAACTGAACCACTCGTCTTAAGATCACAAAAGCATGAACCTCTTGTGTCTTGACTTGTGACTTCCTACTTCCTTGGACTATTTTATCATGTGTTTTGCCTTATAAAACACCATGTATCCCTTCTCATTGCATCCCAAGTAATGAAGTGTAGATAAACATTATAGTTTCGAACTCTTCAAACTGACTAATTCTTAGAAAATGACTCATATATTTTTTAACAACATATTAAATGATTTAGTATTTCAGTCAACAAACGGAGGGATTCAATCAAGTGAACACAGAACTACATTTTTCCCCCTGGCTTATAAACTTCCTACGATTTCGTCTTACCCTTTTATAGATGTTACTAATATTTATAACCTCGAGAAACAGACGGAATGTTCATTAAATATATATATGCTGAAGTAATTTATTGTAAGGTAAATATCTTTTAGTTGATATCATAGATGTCACCATGTCGTATTCAGACATGAGTTTAAATGCAGCAGATTCAAGCAAGCAAGCAGGAATTGAAAATCTATGTAAATAAATGTTATATAAACTCGAATGGATAATATATAGGTGCAAATTGCCCCATAAAAGTTTCAACATTAATAAAACAATAAACTTCCTTTCCTACATGAAACTCCAAGCTATTTGTCCAAAAACAACCACACATTGTGCTGTGATCATTTTGCTGTGATGAATATTTCCCAACTTGACACCAAAAGGAATATCACCACCGAATACCAAGGCAATTGGTCTAGCGGTTTTTGACTTAAAGGTGATTCAAAATGCTCACATTCACTATCGCTAATTTGCTAGACATGTTTGTGAAATGCATTCTGGTTTTAAAACGTTTAAAAAGCGTCTGCAAACACCTTAATATGACCTTTTTTTCAGTCAGTTCCCTTCGGATTTACTTCGAGAGTTTTCGGGTATTTCCGGTCCCACCTAGACCACGGGATTTTATGACGTCATAAGGAGTACATGTTAGCACTAAGACTATGACGAGCGTAGTCACTAGGTGAATAAAACTCAACAGCATTGTGAAAAAATACATTGGTAGTGGGTGTAATAGACATCAGTAAACAAAAACTACAGTCTTCATGTCTTATTAACCAACATTTACCGATATTACTCACACTTTCTCACTAATTGTCAGTGTCTGTGGGTATAAATGCTAAAATATTATCTCCGCATATTATGGCAAAATAAATCAAAAAGGCTAGACTAGCTAGATATACATAAACACTTGTAATGTCGGTCGCGTGTTTCAATTTATTTATCTGATTTTTTTTATTATTTGCCGAGGAGAAGCATTACAATACATGTTGACGGCATCATTCTTAGCCTGAATCTTATTACTTCTAAAATTATGTATGAAAGCAGTTATGAATTATATAGGACACATCAAGCTGATTCACGAAAATACTTTTTTTGACATCAACATGATGAAATATGCTAAATGTTTTATAGATCTGTAAGTCTTGGAAATGTTGTAATGTTGAAATTTTAACTTTGAGAGTATATTCATGATGCATAATATATTGTACAATCAAAGAAACTCTCCTCTTACTGAATATTATGAACCCAGGAAAGACTTTAAATGTACATATAGTATCTTATCAAGAGATCACCAAGCAATGTACACATTACTACAAAAAGGTGAGAATATCATTCGGCTTTGTATGAATAAAACCGTTAAGAAAAAAGATTAACTGAATTGTGTTTCCTTTTTTAAAGATTGTAATATATGTAGCACTACAGCAAAAATAGTTGTGACTTACCAAATGGATTTATAAATGATTCAGACATGGTCTTCATGATACCCTTCCCCTTCTAACGTTTTCTGTTTTACAAAGAGAAAATTATATCAAAATAAATGAATGATATTACACCACTAATGTAATATTTGTTTTATTAATTAATGGTAGTGGAAAACAAGACATGAAATAGGTGGACACCATATTTCCTGACTGATAAAGTGTATTAAAAAGTCTATGTAGATATGGTTACATGTGACATTGTAAATATACATGAATATAATTAACTGTATGTACATCTTTGTATTATTTACAATGTCATCATCACAACCATCTGATCTATAGGTTGGAAGGAATTGTTTTTATGACTGAGTGTAAATTTTCAAAAAGTAAATGTATGAGAAAACAAATTTTGGAATGTTACATACTGGCTCTTTTGATCATCATCATCATCATCATCTTGATCATCATCATCACCATCACCATCACCACCACCATCACCATCACCATCACCACCATCACCAGTTTGGATTTCCTCAACTCCTGACAAAGTAGTCAATGTAGTACTCCCATCATATTGGTCTGTATTACTGTGAATAGTGGGAAAAAGTTGAATAAAATAGAAATTTCAGTATTTTCTTGTCATAACAAAGACTCTAGGGCAGCAAAAATCATACAGATACTAATGTTTGAGATGCATTACCTGAATTCATATGCCATTGAAATTTCTGATACATTAGGAGTTTCAGTTTTCCTTTGTTTACTGGAAATAAAAGATTGTGTAGTTGAAGTTGTTGGATTAACACACCTAGCAGCTTTTCTTGGGTTTGCGTAATACCTATTTTGAAACAGATAAAAACACAGCAATAATTAATTAAATCTCACCCTAAAAAGTATATTCGCTTTCAAGCATATTTGCTCTCCGACGATTCATTTACTTTATAATGTTTCCTTTGCCTGACAATTTGAAGATTGTGAGATAAATAGATAATATCAATTGTAAAACAGTCAAAGATGCAAATCTGAAAAAGATAAACATAGGGTGCAAGACAGTTTACTTTCAACATAACAAAAGTGGATGTGAGTATGTAAGAAAAAGACTATTTTAAGAGTGACTCGAGTATTTCAGTTTAGAAAAAATGCAATATTCAAGATTCCTAAGGGTTGCCTTTTAATGAGATAGATTTTTTTAACCATTGCTAGTATCCATCCACCTGCTTCTAATTACATGCCTTAATGAGATGGATTTTATTTTAACTATTGCCAGTATCCATCCACCTGCTTCTAATTACATGGGCGATATTAACCTTCAGGCTTGCCTAAGCATGACTTGAATTTACCTGACAGCATCTGAACTTGGAAAGTTAAAATATGGGTTCGATTACCAAAGTCCACGGTTATTTCATACATGGAAATCCTGATGTTTGACACAAAATACTTTATTTATTACGGTCATTGCTTTCACATCTATCTGTGTTTTAAACGTGTGAGGGCGCTTTTCATTGCAATTACTACTTTGTAGTCGTATTCATATTAGATGGCGAAACATGCTTTGATATCTTGGTTTATATTTTCTCGAAATGAATCAGACAAACAATAAAATGAGACGTAATCGTAGACTGACATCCCATCCCTTGGTACATTTATTTAGTCTCATAACATGTTCACATGATTTGAGTTTTGTTATTAACTTTTAGTTTTTGTAATGGAAAAAGTCGCCAACTGGTTTGTTTTTTATTTCCAGCTACTATTAGTCTCCCAAGGGGTATACGCATTCACCGACTGTTACGCAATCACTCAGTTAGGTTATCATTTCATACACAAAAATACAGTTGTGTATGTGTTTTCAAAAAACGATTCGAATAAAAACACAGTTGTGTATGTGTTTTCAAAAAAAAATTATTCGAATAAAGAATGAAAAAAGCCCAGAGTGACTAGTGTATCGATATCTCTCAGTTTTGAATGTGACATGTACATCTACGATGAAATACAACAGAGGGCGCCATTCAAATTAATTCTGAGCGTTACGGCCTCTATCTGTAGATTTGAATGAAAATGTGTTACTTGTTTATTTTCATATACTGTGTTAATATTTAAATTATCAAATTTAGCATGTGGTTATTTCACTCTATAGCCTCTTAAAATTGAACCAAATGGTGGTCACATTTATGGTAAAATCGTCATCTGTACAGTATCTCAAGAACTGTATTGATCGGTTTTCATGATCTATGTATCAGTTTCTGATAAAAAAAGAAAAGAAAGTAACCATGCACATGATCTTGGCAATTCGAGTTAATTATTATGTGTTCTATCAATTATTCTTCGTTTGGTGTGTGACACTGAATCTCGGGTCCGTCACAATAACACAGTGAGTCGCAAAAACACATCAAGGAATGGTTAGTCCAATGTAGTCGATGAGGGCGCACAATACAAGGATATTAGATATACAAGTATGCGGCACGAAGCACCGGTAGGTATCGGTACACACAAAACAGCTGCTAGCGACGCTCCCGCGGTTGTGATAGAGTCTATCCGCTGCCAACAGTGAGAGAGTGCATTATGTATAAAGCGGAAGGAACGGCCAGATCTTTCAGGCTTTTTAATATCTCCTTGATTTTCTTCAAAACAACTCAAATGACATGCATCGATATAGGACGTTGTCGTAAGTGACTCTTTACGAATTTCATTGTTTAGGCCCAATAAAACATGGTGTGCTTCCTGCTACACTCAATTTTAGAATAGGTGGGGTAGGTAACTTTTTTTTTATTTTATTATATTTTTTTTTTCATTTATGAGTGTCTAGTTCAGGTTTTCCATTGTTTTCCAAATGGTCTCTGTGTTGTTTATTTCTTCCTATCAGATGTACAGCCATTACAGATTGGAAGAACAGTTTTAGAGTATCTTTGAAAGTTGATGGCAGTTTCCGCATCCACTATTTCTCGTGAGACTTCAAAATATTTGCGATTTTATTATGTGTTTCTCGAATACGTAAAAAAAGCTGATGGTCGGCAGTGAAAAGCTAGGTGGGCTCGGGAAACCAGAACCAAACAATTATTTTTTAGGCTTTAATGTCAATTGTTTCTTTTCCATTTTTACAAAGATTAGAAATCAAACGAGTACACCTTGCTGTCTTTATGTATATAAATGTATGTGGTATAACAACAAAAACGGCATCGTCTAAGCACACAGACTCCTTTACAGACCGTTCTTTACGATTAACAACAAAAATCATTGCAAAAGACAATATTGAACACAATAAATTAATTCAACTCTAGTCATTTAAATATTTACATTTCACAAAAATTCTGTATTTGGTCAGAAAATGAAATCCTCACTGATTTCCTCCAACAAAGATATAGAAACTGTTTAGTTTTATTTTTTACTTCCAGTGTACATGTCGTAAAATTCTTTTGACTTTACAATGAATGCATGCCTCAGTGCTTAACTTCAATATTGCACCCCCTCACAGAAAAAAAAATCCTCATTTTGCTGTACACTTTGCTTATTACAAGAGTAATGGTAATTTGCGTCGATTAGTGGTATTGACACAGACTCTCTGAATGATTATTGTCAATGTCGTTTTAGACATCCTGTTTTGGCCTGAGCATCACTCTCGTTTATCTCTGACTTTCGGCCGTTACGTTGCTTTCAAGCTCAGACTACTCTACGAAACATTCACTTTAATCTACACAAGTATGGACATTCTAAAATAGCAACAAGTCGACACCGTGATAACCAGATTATCTGAATGAGTGACACATTCTGTTACATCGAGTAAATATCGATGTAATATCGTGTATTTTCCAATATCACTATTCCAATGACTAGTCTTTCTTAACACTGTCTCTTCTCATAAAGTTTCTTATTTATACTAGTCTTATTCGTTTTGTTCACTAACACTAATTATACTGTATGTCTTTATATGAAACGTGTCTCATTCCTGCCTAGCCTTATCCTGTTACCACAAGCAAGCAAGTACGCAAACAAACAAACAAACAAACAAACAAACAAGCAAGCAAAAAAACAAACAAACAAAAAAACAAACAAACAATGTGTTTTTTCGCGGATTGTATGTTTGATGAAGGGCCAACTTTTACAAGAAAATCACAACCGAGGATATACCGCGTCCCTTTCAACGGCTTCAATATGCATTTTACCAACTAATGAGGCAGTTTGTGTCCCGTTGCATTATGGGATCGTATTTCCTAAATCACATTAATGTTGAAAGCATTGGATGAAATAACGTCGGTATTCCGGTAACGGGAAATGAGCAGTACATATTAGCCAACATGTATAGATGTTGAATCTGCTAGTGTACCAGCGTCCAAGCGAACGTCCTGTTCATTTTGTCATCTCTGCCGTCACGATAGTTTCCTCTTTTTGGTCAATTTAATCGTAATTATGTTTGACGTCATCATAATTGGTAGTTTTCGTGTTCAAATTGAACACACATACATACACCTCAACACGACAGTTACCGTTGTCAGATGTTCGTACGTGAGAAAACTCAAACGGTTACATCACCATGTGTAACATATATTATTTCACTGTGATGTGGTGTCAATTTCATGGCCACTTAACTCATTTTGGTCGGACATCGAGTTACTAAATTCTTTTTTTTTTCACACACCGTTGCTGTATTCAATCGATTGAAAGTTACAGTAAAAGAAGTACATCTACGCTGATTTAGTCTCAGCAATTTAGCTAGCTTATTACATGTATATCAGTAGACATCACATGAATGTTGAGCAGGATATATAGGCAGACTGACAGACAGACAGACAGACAGACAGACAGACAGACAGACAGACAGACAGACAAACAGACAGACAGACGGACAGACGGACAGACAGACAGACAGACAGACAGACAGGCAGGCAGGCAGGCAGTCAGTCAGTCAGACATGCAATCTCTCTCTATCTATCTATCTATCTTTCTATCTATCTATCTATCTATCTATCTATTATCTATATATCTATATATCTATCTATCTATCTATCTATCTATCTATCTATCTATCTATCTATATCTCTCTCGTTACAAATGCAATATCAAAAGCCATAATTATTAGGTCAAAGTTCAAAACAATGGAGCGTGGGAGGAGAGTGGTGTGCTGGCGGATAGGTTGAATTTTTTCATTTCTTTTATTTTGGCTTGAAATCATCGAATGTGTTGTGGGTCAAAGCACAAATCGTCAGATATACACAGATAGTCGAACCTAAATAAGGTTAGATTTCGTATCTTACAATTATTTCTTGTGGATTTCCATGGACAGAGAAAAAAATGACGACTACATCAACATAATTATGACCTACCAATTACCATACACAACTTTAACTAGTCATATTTCATAACAAGAATTCAGAATTCCCATTAAAGATCATGCAGAATATCATGCATATATATATATATATATATATATATATATATATATATATATATATATATATATATATATATATATATATATATATATATATATATATATATATATATATATATATATATATATATATATATAGTTTTGGTAGTACTGGAACTCTTTCTTGGTTGTAACTCGGAGTTTCACGCATTGTGCGATCATCAGACAACGACGGCTCCTGTGTACCTTGCTTGATACCGTGTTATATATATACATATATATCGTATATATATATATATATATACATATATATATATATATATATATATATATATATATATATATATATATATATATATATATATATATATATATATATATATATATAATGTATTGCATACATATATAACTGTTGTTTGCATTAGTCAGTTAACCAGTGAGATAGATCAGCTGTATTTTATTAGCGTTTATGATGTTATTTACCTGGATGATAAATCAGTTTTGATAGTTAACATATTATAGACGTCTCGGTCTATCTGTAATTAGTTCATGTCTAGTTGACTTAACTTTTTATATAGCTCTTTCCCACTCTGTGCTCAAAGCACTTTACAATTATTACCCCTGGCACGGATCTATAGCAACACAACGGCCCTTTATCCTTCCTCAACTCCCTGGGGAGAATACAATCCATTGCAGCCTCTATAAGCACATTGGATTAAAGCATTCACATTGCAACATATATCTTACTAGGTCCCCAATTATACAGTTGCGTCGACTGGGGCACAATCGTGGTTCAAATCTTGCCCAAGGACTTTAGCCATTCAGAAACAAACGGCAATCATGTAAAAATTCAAAGCCGGCCACACTAACCATTCGACCATCATGACTCCACAACTAGCAATGTACAGATGCAAAGCCGGCCACTCTAACCATTCGACCATCATGACTCCACAACCAGCAATGTACAGATTCAAAGCCGGCCACTCTAACCATTCGGCCATCATGACTTCACGCTTAGTAATTGTAAAAACTCGTAAAACATAGAAAACAAAAAAAGTCATGTCCCAATGGACTCATAAGAATAGCCTTAATCTTTAAATCAAAGCCAACTGCTGTGTGTTTTCAAAGAAAATGTCTAAATCGTCACTATACCAACGAATTCATGTAGACTGCATCCGTTCAAGGTTTGTACAAAGACGGTCATAAAATGATTTAAAAGTCACTGAGATTTTCGATTAAATCATTCTATTTTACGACTAACTATTAAATGTCACTCAGGGGTCAATTAACCGATATTTATTTGACAAATTCAATCTAGAAGAAGCAAGCTACTTGTAAAATACGAGATCAATAGTTCAATGTAGGATAAAACACGTACTCCTTCTAGTTGTTAAATCATTTTAGTGCTCATCCGACAAAATTAATTTAACTTTTAATAGAATTTGTTCTGTACCCCTAAATACAATTTTTTTGAAAATGTCAAATCGAGAAATGGGAAAATTTCTGCTATTATAGCAAATGCATGGCACGAACATATAATACAGTGTCAATAAAAGAGAATATTTCTCATAAACATACTGGCTTTGTATTCGCAGCACTACAAAAAACTACACTGATTTGAAATTAATTGTGCTTTATGAAACAATTATCAATTTTGGCCAATTACGTTAGAAGGGTCTGAGGCCTGAGACCTAACTTAGTCTAAAAGAATTTAGTTTTTTTTTATCCTACATTGAACTATTGATCTAGCCCATAATACTCACGATGTTCTAAAAGACCCTTCCCATCCCTACATACAGAATAGAATTCGATAACATTAGAATCACCAGGAGTAGTATACACCCTCCACCAGTAGTAAAAGTAAACATTTATATCGTATATTGTTCCATTCGCTTTCTCTACTTTCAAAAGTAGCCACAGTCGTTCTTTGTGGTGGAGTTTTCCCCGTTATACGATATGTGTAGTTTTGTTTTACATTTGAGTATGTATTTTATTCTGTAATTACTAACTATTGGGGATAAATAAAGTTATATTGTGATTGATTCTGATTTTGATAGCCTTTTCACAAACCAAAGAAAAACACAGTCTGAAAGGAGGTGTGTGTCATTGCACTAAAGTTGCAAAACGAGTGATAAACACACGATATTAGATATAAAGTGAAATAACGTGCTAGTTAATTCAGAATAGAATGAAATAAGTGAGAAGATTGTGTTAATGACTAAATTTGACTTTTGCTTTGATAGACTGACTGGAAATCAAACAATAATAGCTGCTCATCAAACAAGTTAATTTGACAACAAGGTACTCAACCTAACTTCGACATTTTCTAAATTGAAGTGATTCTGTGTTGTTAATATCAAAAGGTCTCTTGACGACAGTGCATACGGATTCTTGTTATTCCCTTGTCGACAATTATCACAAATAGAAGAAGATATCACACATCCTACAGTTGAAATTTGGCTGAGGGTAGCTGTGCAGTTACAGTCTTACGTGAATTCAAATAGGGAGAATCTCTGGGGAATAATTAGTTTTATAGCTCTCATTAATTACCTATCGAGCTTCCAGTTGGACGATGACGAATATACTCTACTTAGGTACAGCATGAATGTCAAATATTGGGCAGTGTTTCGAAGTCCCAAGATGCATCATGCTTTGATCATTTCGTAAGATGATTACCTCCATAAAATAACACATAGTAGATGTTGGTTATTCTGAACAACATCGTCCAGACTTTGGAGGAAATGTCTTTAGCAATTGATTTCTCATTACTACAAATAAGACTTTCTGTGCCATGCCTTCCAATCCAAAATCTTTTTACAAGCCAAAAAGTAAAGTAATGTGTTCATACAATCCATTACCATCTTGTAACAGCATTGCAACAAACCTGGACGAGGTGGATTCATAGGATTCATAACTGAATATTTAATAATGGATATAATAGCGAAAGGCTAACAGTTTTGGACGGAACGTCATGTCAGTTATATAAACCATAGTAGTGGGTAAATGGGAAGTCAGGAAATGGCTTACATCTAGTCTGGGCCTGTCCACTCATATATTAATATAAACCATAGCAGTGGGTAAATGGGAAGTCAGGATATAGGTTACATCTAGTCTGGGCCTGTCCACTCATATATTAATATAAACCATAACAGTGGGTAAATGGGAAGTCAGGATATAGCTTACATCTAGTCGGGGCCTGTCCACTATATTAATATACAGAACTTCACAACAAGGTACTCATATGACTCAAAGTATATAATACATATTCAGATTATTTGTATTTTTCCCTCAAAATTACTTTGTAAATATTTCAAAGGTGATTTATAAATCCATTAGGCTGGCAGGTTGTGTTTTCTATTTTCATCTAGTTATTGCAATGTAATTTCCATAACCTCATTTCACTATAATGAACCAATTATCTGACTAACTAACTAACTAACTAACTAACTAACTAACTAACTAACATATATTATGTATACATGATTAAAATTACAAATATACAGTTGATCGGTTATAATACTCCAGTAGATGTTGCTTCAAGGTTTGTTTGAAACGATGTAAAGACTTAATGCATTTGATGTTGACAGGGATGTTATTCCATTTTTTTGCCAGAAAAAGAAATAGAAAATTGACCCGGATTTGACCTGGCATGACATGGATGTAGATTTTGATATAAGTAGTTGTGACAAGTAACTCTGAAATAATCATACACAGAATGCGATGATTGTTGGTGGATCAAACCATAAATAAAAGAGCCTACTAACTATCCATGAAGATTTGAAAACATCTAGAATATTCAACTTAATAAACAAAGGAGCTGAATGGTCCATGGAAGATTTAATCAATATCGTACAAACAATCATTTTTTGTGTAGTTAAAACACAGTTCAAGTGTGACGAATAAGTATTACCCCAAACCTCAAGCCGTAGGTAATATGAGGAAGTACATATGAATGTACAAGCGTAATAAATACGTTGCTATAAAATGTACCTAAGTCTGTATAAAATTTCACATTTTTTCCTTATAAGTTTATTTATTTTATCAATGTAAGCAGACAAAGAATAATGTTTGCCTAATAGAACTCCAACAAAAGAAACCATATAAACATCCTTGGTGTTTCCCCCACTTACAACAACAACCACTGACGTGCAATAAAACAGGATATCAAATATGGTTTCCTTTTTTAATCATAAGGTCAAACTGATGACAAACACGAATTGTCGTCACGAATGACAATAACCTTGATAATCCACGACAATAATGATAATTTATATTTATACCGGATAGTTCCTTAAACATATCAGTGCTTTAAGATCGTCATTCATGAATCCATATAGGAGGAGTCTTGACACGTCTGTATTTCCTTTATGCGTTCAAACTTAACCTCTTACTTCTTACTACCAGCTTTCAAAACAACCCTTGACCGCTCAGCCACCAACAACCCGTGCGCGTGACCGCTCAGCCACCAACATCCCTTGACCACTCAGCCACCAACAATCCGTGACCGCTCAGCCACCAACAACACTTAGCCACTCAGCCACCAACAACTCTTGCCCACTCAGCCACCAACAACACTTAACCGTTCAGCCACCAACAACACTTACTAACCACTCAACCACCAACAACTGTATCTTCTCGCAACGTATCTATTTGATTTGTTATCACGATGTGTATTTTTGAAGCCTGATCGATATAGGTAAGGCATACAATTTGTATATATTTTTGTTGTCATTAAACGAATGCTCTCTATGATGTCTGTGTGTTAGTTTATCAATGTAAGAGTAGAGCAAGTTCAAATTTGGTAAAACTGTCCAAAATACGGACGTTTCAATTATACACAGCCTGTGTTTTTAAGGACCAAATAGCACAGAGGGTGTAAATAGATACATGGCCTTGATTTCCTACTCGATTAATAACGTTATAATCCTAAAAGGTTAGAGCTAAAACAAAATCGGAAATTGAAAAAATGATCAATATATGACCTTTAGCCAAACGTACTTTATCTCCCA
This sequence comes from Glandiceps talaboti, assembly GCF_964340395.1. Classification (NCBI taxonomy): domain Eukaryota; kingdom Metazoa; phylum Hemichordata; class Enteropneusta; family Spengelidae; genus Glandiceps; species Glandiceps talaboti. The sequence goes on along the minus strand of NC_135570.1, from coordinate 1,303,052 downwards.
TGGAGTATTTAAAGTATATATGCTATAGTCACTCTGTAGTAAAATGAGATGTGTCCATACTCGTTTTCAAAAAATCATTTTCCCTTCGTTTTTAAACCGTGAAGTTGCCTCCCACTACAGTAATTTAAAAGTCAAATTCGTAACTCCCACGCAGGACAAGATGCTATTTGAAGGTAAACGTCGACACTGCATTGATCAGATTTGAACACATTACAATTCTGCCGATGCTAAAAGTAACACCTTTTAGCACCTTCTTACACCTGTACCCATATGGTGAATAACGCCACCAGCCTATGCTTTGGGGCTATGTGTAAATAAAACTTGTTTGTCTAAACTAAGCATCTTGCTGGAACTCGTTGACACCTCTCAATCCGATAATTGTCAGTAGTTGTACCTCAGATCACAGACAAGAAACTGTGTTCCTTGTCTGTGCTCAGATGTTGTACCATGGCTCACAGTCCTGCTTGCAGACGGTGCACGCGTTTCGCTCAACACCGTCCTACGAAAAGTAACCGTCCTATAGCGAGTGCGAAAACAAAATACTTTCGCACCAATAACAAAATAATTACATATAATTTTTTTTATAAAGCTATCAAATATTAGCAATCGGTCGAATATGTACTCATTTTACATCTTTTTGACGATAGTAGTCGCTGGTACGATCACAAAAGGTGTCGAAATCGGAACTTTTCCAGTTCCGACTGATTTCAAAGTCCCGCCGTACAAACTCCGCCACATTTGATCGGGCGTCCGCTTGGGCATAAATTTTACGATCGAACTTGTGATTTCGGGATTTCTGGTCCTCCGGACTGGGACTAGTACTTTTGTAGCCAAGGCGAGGTAGAATTACTAAATAGTCGATTTATTGCTGATATTTGAACACAGATGCGTTAAATCTTTAGTTACTACTATACTAGCATTTCAGGTAAGCCCAGGTTTCACAACTGTCTCTTTGTAGGCGACTTACTCCGTATGCAAGCAGGGCGACATGGACCCTCAGACCACTAGTGGTCAACCGGTCTGAGATGGATCATAGACCCTACGAAATGGATGTAGCCTAGTAGAAATGTCTGTATTTGTGAACAGTAAGGAATGTCTCTCAGATAGACTGTGTCCATGACTGTACAATGTTGTGTCAATCAAGGCCTCTTCGCAGGTTTGTGAAAATGATGCTGGGGACTAATCTCCATTTCAAAAAGGGAAGTTTTTCTAACTGAAAAAGGTGTTTGTCCTGAATGTTTGATAACTTGCATTTCCGTCATTTTCTCGTCTCTGTTAATTTTAGCGACGAAGGGATATGATATTCCATAGAACGCCTTTTGTTTTATCAATTACAAACAATAGCATGTGAAGGGCGATATAATGTTGCCTTGTCCGAGAAACGGGAAGTACACTAGCTGTTTTCACTTCACTGCTCACACTTACATTGAAGAGCTATGTAGTCAGTAATCTTGGCTAGTCTATTCTATTGTCAAACAGAATTTTCCCTCAAATTCAACATCACTGTCAGAATATATTCGAGAAAGGTTTACAACGTTTAAACTTTATTCATCCTGGATCCAATAGCAAGTGTACATTCTTTGATCACGGATTTGCGAGTGCAAAACATTATAAAACTTAAAAGCACGGGACTGCAATTTTGTGTTCCTTGTCTGTGTAACCTCAGATCACTGAAAATATTCATTAGTGGTCTGAGTCTGAGTTGGAACACATCTCCGTTTATAGTGCTAGTTGTGTGTATTCACTAAGCCGTTTCAATATAATAATCATATGGATGTTTTATTTTCAACATCACGCAAACCATTGGCCTCTTTTCATGGTAGCGATTAGTCTATCTGCTAGACCTCGGATGTTCTTCCGATACAATACGACACACGACCGAACATCGCTATCGAGGATGGAACATCCAAGGCAAGCCCTCACTGCGAACTTCGTTCGCTTATAGTAATTAGTATCGAAAGAAAGCACGAACATCTAGCAGCAAGATTAGGTAGCGATTTGACAGACGCCAACAAAATCGAATTTTAGACTCTAATATTACTCTTCGCACGTACATAGTACTTTTTATAGGATAATATCATAAAAAGTGAATCAGAGCAAGCATCTAACCTAGAGTCTAAAATCAGATTTTATCCGATAATGGATATTTGTGTAATGTCGCGTCTTCATGGGGTCAGGTGTAAAAAAGACGGGTCAAAGTTTGGAAATGTGCACTCAGAGAACTGCGACACAACTGCTGACAGAGAGTTCTCAAATCATATTTCAGAGCTAAGGTGGCTATTGTCCTGCGTGTTCATTATAAAGCGGCCAAGTTCGCATCACAATTTGTAAAATAACGCTACGACATTATACTAAACAATAAAGAATAAATAAGCCTTTGGAGTTTCTGTGCTCCTACTATAAATACTTCCTATGAATCTGGCCACAGCTACTCATGTCCTAGTCTAGCTGCTAGACCTCAGGTGTTATTCCGAATTTACAATACGACAAGGATGGGCGTTCGCCGTCACAGCGAACTTCGTCGGGAGAAGCCCGAACGTCTAGCAGCAAGACAACCTCTTTCTATAGTGGTCTGAGCGCACCATGCATACAATGAAAAGATGGAAAAGAAGATTATGCAAATACCCGACACTTCTTTATTTCTGTTGATATAGATGATGAGGCCAATTAACACATTTCTAACAGCTTAGCATATTAACTAACCTCGGATTTTCGAGGTTGGGAAGTTCTCAATTGGTCATACTTTAGCATCGGAGAGAATTATAATGAGGACAGCCCGGCGGCCTCTCCGTCAAACTCTGTGTATGTCGAATACAAGTGTAAAACAGCCAAGACAAGAAAAAAGAGCAATTTAAAGGTAAGATTTTTCTAGTTCTTTTTATCAAAAGTGGTTAGTTTGTTTTAAAATACTGTCGTTATTCAAAAGAATAACACTGAAATGATTTCCATTCGCATAAAACATTATCAATGGACCTTTTCTCTCTTTTAACATATTTTGAAAATGTATGCTATTTGAAATATACGAACGTGAGAAAAATACAAACAGACGACTATATTAAAATGAAAATATATCTTGAACAGTTTTGATTAATTTCTTGTAATATGTCTTACCTACTTTACAGATCAAACGTTCACGAGAATTTACAATCTTACAATTGCTTAGGAAAGTTCAAACAAACAAACAAACAAACAAACAAAAACAGAAAGATTACCGTTCATTATTAAACGCACTTCTGTCTTAAAGTAATAAATAAATGTTTTCTTGTTGATGTGGTTTCGAACCTGTTGCAAATTACATAGTACATTTTATATTGTCAAGTCGCTGGACTCAGAAAGGATACTTTGTAAGATCTTTATTGTATTTAACTCAAGAGTTAAGTGTCTAGGAGACACTAGGAAAGTTATGTGTCGTGGTCTATCTGTTTGCTTATTATCTTCAACTGACAATTTTCATTACATCTTATCCAATAATATCCGGACAAAATAATATTATTGGTAGCAGCAGTTTTAGGTAGAATCTTTTTAAACTAGTATCATGTGACTCTTACCGTAAAAAAAGCTCTCGGCTAATCAGTGTTTTGACGATAACGAGCTGCCAATCAGCTACACATCGATTCACAAGTTGTTATCACTAGATCAGTGTATAGAGATAAGTTGTTCATTCTCTGCTCTGCAGTGCATGTATTTGTACGTTCGTAACAAGAAGTAAATTTGTTCATTTGTTTACATTTTCCTCATGACAAAATGACAATTGTTATTAAATGTATACCTATATTCACAATAGAATAAAAGGTTGGCCATTATTTTTAGATATTGAGACGTTTACTGTCTATCACAATCTGAGTAATCTTCCTTGCTTTCATCATTTCGAAACCACTATTCTATTTTCTCATTATTCATGTTCTAAATAACTCTAAATGTAAAAAACAAAACTCTGGCCAAGTACGATGAGATATATTCTACTTACAGATGATATAGATGTAAGTTAATATATATAAACGTAGGACACACTGAGACAAACACGATATTACACTCTAGTGTAGGGAACTTGCAATCCAGAATGAGCATGCTCTGATGCAAAGGACTATGGGATTATCTGTGGTTATCGTAATACCTAATCTGGAGCTACTGATAAAATTAACCTCCCACAATTGTCAGGGTAACTATGAATTGAATATTTGTGGTTACAAGCAACGTATCAACATTGTTTACAATACTAATTGATTAGTATTTAGTATAGCATTTCCCATGATGCAACATTCAACATGGCGGGTTTGCAAGTTCCATATTAGATGTTATTCGTCAATATTTGTCTTCGTTCAGACAAGGAAAATACGAGTGGCAGAATGAACAAAAATATTGGAGAATAACATAATTATACTAGCGCCAGTAATATCAAAGAAAAATCGGGGCAATTAATAGCAATTTTGAACGTTTTAACTCCTATGTCGAACTCAGCAGGACCAGTGACGTAGACACGCATTATCGTGGCGTAGGAACAAGAGTATATATTCCATGTTTTGGTTAACTTGGCTCATGCATGGTATAATAGCATAAGTTTTACTATTTAGATTAACTTATCCACGTTGTGTAGATGGAAGACAAACTAAACCTTGCATTTCCTACGTAATATGAACATTGATATTTGCACGTCTATTTAGAACACCACAACAGTGGTGTGAATATCCACATTTTGTGTTATTTGTCAAACGATATTCGACCATTAATGTTTGCATATTATCTGATTTGATATTTATTTGTCAAACGACCATGTTTGCAAGTTATTTGATTTGATATTTATTTGTCAAACGACCATGTTTGCATGTTATCTGATTTGATATTTATTTGTCAAACGATATTAGACTGAGTTTACATGTTATCTGATTTGATATTTATTTGTCAAACTATATTGTTTTTTTTTCGATAGTGTAATACATATTGATGAGTGTCTAACTATGACGTCGACAAACCTAACTCACTCTGATATTTGCTAGCACAAACTCTTCCCCGAAAATGAAATAAAAACATAAAACTCTTTGGTATTATAGATTGAAAATAGTTTATCAATATGGCCATATCAAGGTAGAAATCATGCTAATGTGGCAGAAATTATTTTAAAGGAAACGTGACATTCGAACTTTATAAGTGGTAATTTTGTATGCTAATAAGACAGATTGCGTGGCATGCTTATATGTCACGTGACCCGCAAATGGATTTTTATGTGTACAGCGCGCAGCGGTAGTCTATATTCTCATGATAAAAAGAGACACGTCGTACAATTTCCTGCTATTCAAAGCAATTATTGTCCATCTTACCTATTGTGTGTGCCTTGGCGTAATTAGAGTCAGCACTTACGACATGTCATGGTTGAGTACTGTTTTACGGTGCAATGGCTTGTAAGTTGTATCGTGTATAAGGTTGTTGACATAAGGTTGTAAATCCATGTCTATTTTCAAGTGGAAATCAGCATTTTCTATGTCGTATTTTACGTATTCGTTTAGAAATGAAAAGAGTCCGTTGATGCCAAACGAGCGATAACTGCTTACAGTTTTACAATTAGAAACTCGATCCAAAAAAGTAGAGGAATACTATGATGCCTGAGGTCGACAAGTTGTCACGTTCGATTTAGTGTTGTTTGCTTGTATCAGGGACGTATATACTGTTTATACGTCCCTGCCTGTATTAGATGTTTTTGTTAATTTGGACTGCAGCTCTCTCAAAGTGACAGTAATCAACAACTAAAATCATACTACTGCAACCGGAAAATATTAAGAGTCTTGAATTCTATTTCTATTGGATTTTTTTATACAGTTACAGTCCATGAATGGCAACATAAAAATTAAAATACAACAAGTGTTGGTCAAATTTACAGTAAAATGTTGTATTGCTATGTATAAATGACTCACCCAGCAACTTCTACGAAACCATACCAAAACGGAACATGATATCAAGTGTGGGTGGCCTATTCTAAAGGAGCATTTTTTGATTGCAGACTCGTTGCCTGGGGAACTAAATAAGGCTTGAAATGCAATGATAGCAATTTGAGAAAAACCAATAATGGTAAATTTCCATTTTGAAAGTCGCATCATTAAAGGAACTCAACGAAAACTATGCTTGAATAAAATGCGTATTATATACACTGTATTTACTTTTTAAGACTAAAATGTTGATTTATCTAGTGAGTGATTATGTCACGTGTTTTTATACAGGGATTTATCAATCCTATTGACGTACTTGTAATAACTAAAAGACAACACGGTTGTTCACTTAGCTCATTACTCTAGTAATTAGTTTGACATTTCACAGAAGCTATCAGTAACAGTCGTATTACTCAGATTCTGTCTTGTATAATTCATGTAGTGTTTCTCTACGTTTTACTGATAACCATCCCACGATTCGTCTTAACTATGGCCTGGGTCTTCTTTTCTGCGTCATCAGTCAATTGTGACGTCATCAAACTCGGGTTTTTTAAAAACATTATAGTACCAATTAAGTTGGACAAACACAAAAAAATAAAGTTTTGTAGTTGTTGCTTCTTTGGTTACTTTATTTAGTTGAGCGATACAATACAATACAATACAATACAATACAATACAATACAATACAATACAATACAATACAATTATTTTGTGTACGTTTAATTTTATCAGTTTCAATGTTATAACAAATTTACGTTTTCCCTGTCGTTTTTCTTAAATCTATATGGTTACTTCTACTGATAACACACGAGTTATTGCAAGGTATCGATATGTATGCCACACTGATATTTTGTTGGTATGATACTTAGTGCTATATTTGACTGGCAACGGAACATTTCAGCTCTAACCTAGTAACACCGAGAGGGGAAAATTTAGAATGGTTTGACAACTAGGTCTACACTTTTATAAATTTCAGTATGTGCTTATTGATGTATGGGTGCTAAGAAATCAAGCCCTACCATATCATAGTCTCATAAAGCTAGAACGTGTTAAAAGAGGAGCACGACTGCAGGAAAGAGAAGCATGTCCATGAAGTTAGTTCTGGAGAGTGATTTCGTGGTTATCGATTACCTATTATCGGTTATCGATTATCGATTTCACAGAGACATCTTCATCCTGATGTTTTCATAACCATTTATGAGTCATAAATATCCATTGCCCATCTATTGCATACACATTTCTGCTGACTCCCATGATGCAATATGGCCCATAACAAAGACCCCCAAAATGAGGGACAACTTCAACTTGATGTTTTTTTCATTCAAATTGCATGTAATATAGGTGATGTAAAAATCCTGTAATGACTCACCAGAACCCAAAGTTATAGACAACGTCTTTATTTTCTGGAGTGGTGTTCACCATTTCATGATCATGAGTGCTTATTTGCATTCTTAACTCACAACAGCAACCAAGCGTACAACGTAACACAAACTACAAAGTAATTGGGTAATCTAGCTAAAGACTGACTGAACCAGAGAAAAATAAGGAACATATTAACGAACATTTTAAATAGAAAATTTACTACTACTGATGGTTAATTTAGCTCATGGCATGTGATCATATTAGATACTCATAAACTAAGAAATGGTATCTCTACATACTATAAAAACATCCTCACTATTGTTGCCTCGGCAAGTTTTAGATGTTGCCGTTGAGTCTATGAAAGATGTAACCATGAATTTGTCAAATCTTCCTGTATGTCGTACTTCGTGTAGCCCACTTAAATCGCCTTGACCCATTCCCCATTTGCCCGCTCTACCTTTGACGTGATCCAAATAATTTTGCATGTATGTATTACTACTGTACACTAAAGGCATGGTTTGGCTGAACCTGTGTTGATAACTGTGCCGAAAACCATGGAACGTGATCATTTATTAATAAAGTAAGCGCCGTAGTCACGAATTGAAGATTAACATTGATAATTCATGGGGATTTAGTCTTTATCGCTACTATCAAATGTATGATGGGATTTGATGCGTAGTTAGAACGATACTTCTAGGAAACCTGACCTGTCAATTCTTCTACAGTCAAGGTTTAAACCGATTGATTACTGTATGTACTTTGGGATTTCGTC
>NC_135570.1:1247500-1290000 GCF_964340395.1 Glandiceps talaboti | reverse complement strand
ATTAACAGAAAAGTTTACAGAAATTGAAACGCGTAAGAAGTTATTCAGTGTTGTCATTGCCACTTTCGAGCTTCATTTGATAAATTCCAGACAAGAATCGTTATTGAACAATTAACATTTAATTGTATATTCATTTTATATATAAAAAAATTATAACAAAAATCCAAAGCGCTGAATAATAACATTTAAAATAACTAAAAAATTGGGAAATGAAATAAAACGATTACATCTACAGTTTAAACTCGTACGATAAACATACATAAAAGAACTGATAAAAATACATGTAATAACATTATACAATCAAAATATCTACATCAAAATCATTACAATCCATAATGCTGTTTGAAAAGTTGTGTTTACATCTCTCGTTTACAATATTCCACACTTTCGATTCCCTTCAGTCTCTCGGTTAGAGAGTTCCATATAAGCTTAGTTATGGCCCATAGTTAACGAAAGCTCTGTCATTCAATTTATTGAACGACCGGAAAACACAAAACTTAAATAGCGTCATAACTAAACTTTGTATTGGGAGACAAGTTACATGAATTGTATAAGATGATTCTTGGAACGTATATTAGTAAAGAGAATGAAAATGTGGGGTTTATTCCGATATAGCATACAGTATTAAAGCGCTGGCAAAACGAGTACATGTATCGATGTCATTGAATACTCCCCCACGAAGACAAAATATTCAAATAAATTTATTCTGTTTGCGATGCTTATACATGATATTCATTACAATGGAATATATGGCCTCAAGGCGTGGAGTCCTCGAACATTTGATTGAGAAGACTAGGCGCTCATGCAGCGCTAGCGCGCACCTGGCACGCACGATACCAGTCATCCTTTGCGTCTCTATATACAACAGGTGGGATACATACATACATACATACATACATACATACATACATACATACATACATACATACATACATACATACATACATACATACATACATACATACATACATACATACATACATACATACATACATACATACATACATACATACATACATACATACATACATACATACAAACATACATACATACATACATACATACATACAGACACACACACACACACACACACACACACATACATACATACATACATACATACATACATACATACATACATACATACATACATACATACATACATATATACATACACACATCGCGCCGAATAGACCAATTAGAATGTTTGAAATCGATCATGTGACGTCATTTTTTTTGTCCCGATGCTCGTGATCACGTACCTGCTGCCCTCTTGTGGTGAGATATGTGTTCCACATGTTGCCGTACATTGTGGAGTTTACGTGGGACATTCAAGATTGCCCAAAACGACACATTTTTTAGATGAAGCTCCGAAGCGTTGTGATTTTCGCAAGTAAAATAAACAAAAAATGCAGTTCAAATGGAAATTCAACTATGTTGGCAAACCATAGAATTGAATTTAACTTTTGTTCTAAACACAAATTTGAAAAATGTATCTGGTAAAAGTTAAATTCAATACTAAAAAAATACAGTTGATAATATCTTGCAGACTTGCTGCCGAAGAGTTGTGGCAGGCTCGACCCAGTGGACTCGAACACAAAGTAGATTCAGGGCTATATCATTTTCATAAAATTACGTATAAATAATAATAAACAGTAGTCGTAATTTCCTTCAGTTCAAAATACGGCTTATACATTTGAATGAAGGAGAAAATTTAAGCAGCATTATTTGACTGATAAAACAAATACCCGTAAGTTTGCCCGTAATAATACAACAAACGTTCTGCGCTTCAACCAAACCCGGACCGAGGCTGCAACAACCCTGTGACACTGACAAGTCAATTTCAAAGATCCATCTCACTCCTAGTAATTCCCAAATTATCAACAAATATAACCAAAATATAATATAACCTGTATTAAAATATATGTCCATACCTGATAACTAATCTCCAACACCGTTCTGCCAAAACGGGTTTTCTGTTCCGTTTCCGAAGGAATACATCAACATTTAAACGTCCCGCCGTACTCCAACATAGAAATTACGCAGCAACCTACACAGCTCCTTTGGGTTTTGCTGGTATAGTCCGAACAGCAACACAATATTTCTCTAAAATATCAACTGAGCTCTTGATAATAGTTTTTGTACATTTTGAGTCCTTCTCTGAAACAAGGCGGCAAGTTCTTCTTCAGATAATTGTAAAAATCTTGAATTTTCTGGTCGAGAAGGTCCGCAACTCATAACTGAAGCCATGTCGCTCTTTCAAGTGCGGTGGTCGAAAATAATTAAGTAATAACACATGCCAGCGAGGGCTTCGGCTCGGGCATCATCAAAATTTTGGTAAAGAGTGTCAACCCTTGGGCAGGCGCTAAATGGTGATATTGCCCGAGCGCATGTGTTATTAATTTTATTATATAATATTACACCGTCCCTCGTAAAGCTCACCTTTCTGTGTACGGACTCCAGCGTAAAATGTAGTCAAGGCCTCGTCTAATGGGGTTGCGGCGGTGAAAGTTTCCATTGCGCGTTCTCCATATCCAAATAATCTTTAAAAACACAGACGGAATGATTGGTAGCAATTTTTGTGTTCTTACTGTCCAATTCTAATAAAATGTCATCGAGTGCTGTACCGGAAAGGTTTGCGTGTCTTACTGCAGTCGCCATGTGTGAGCGAAAGTAGTGAACGACAATTTGTTATGCGCAGAAGCAGTGCGCAGTGGTTCAAACAACTTCAGCGGGCAATAGTCCCGGGCATGAGTCTCTGCACGAGCGGGCAATATCCCCTTGTGGGCAATAGCCCAGTTAAAACACACTTACACACACGCAAACACACTTACACACACACACACACACACACACATACATACATACATACACACACTGATTACAAATCCATGTACTTGGTGAATTAATGGAGATCAAACACTACTGATTACAACTTCTAAAATATTTATTATAATTACACACAAAGATAATAAATGAACATTGGTGTCCCCATCAGTCATTCACTCCACAATCCAACAGACTATGCCTTCTTCTGAAAATCAAATTGTCCATCAGTCTGATTTCATTCCAGACGTCATGAGCCAATTCTGTCCGTAGAACATGAACATTGTCAGACGACATACCAAATTACCACTATGGAAAATCCAGTATGTTGGACGGATATCTTGCTCTACATAATATGAGATAGTATTTTTATATTCTAAAAGTGTACAGAGTAAAAGCTTGGGTTCAAACCAATTTGATATACAGCTTGGGTTCAAACCAATTTGATATACAGCTTGGGTTCAAACCAATTTGATATACAGCTTGGGTTCAAACCAATTTGATACACAGCTTGGGTTCAAACCAATTTGATACACAGCTTGGATTTGAACCAACTTAATACAAAGCTTTGGGTTGGAAAAAATTTGATAGAGAAGCCCCAATTAGGTGAACTTTTCATGTTTTTCATGAATTTTTCAGTTTTTCAAACATCAGACCATAATTGAGAACACTTCAATTCTTATCATTAAACCTCTGACCACTAACAAATTTTTACTGGTCAGAGCATTAACTGACTTACCACTTCTACACCAAGTACTCATTGACGGTACTGTGTATACAGGTTTGAAGCCCATATGTAAACAGTCATGAATCACAGACATTCACATCACAGATTTTCACTTGTGACGTCAATGGGACTCAGATTTCAAATCTTGGTAGGCAATTCCGAAAACAAGTTTTGGCAACTTGATATTTGATTGTTGTATGTTTTGGTTATGGACATACTTTTACAGACTCTACATAATGGAATATTGAAGGTTACATGTATCAATAAATGTCAATGAACAGTAACAATAAGTCTCACTACGAGTTGACAATCCATTATAAGCAGGTTAGCAGAAAGACGAAAGATTGTATACTTTGGACAGTGGGGGCGCTGTTCGGAAAATCTTTATGATCAGAAATGAAGGCCATGCATGGTCAATTGTGCACTTTAGAGTGTACCCATAGATCATATTCTTTGCCAATTTAAACATATCTGCCTTTCTATATTTTTCCATATTCACCGATATTTTTTGTGTCACTCTGACATTTCTTATATTTTTTTATAGACTATATGTGTACTGTCATAAGATTGTCATCCCTGACGAACACTTCAGTTCCCTGATCTGAGATGCCCTCACTTAACACCTCATGTCAAAGTAGCTGTAACGCTATTATCACATTATGGCATGATGTAGGACAACTTAAATTAATAACAAAAAATGAACAATAACTGCGCACTGTGTTAGCAAAGAAGAAGCCACCATGTAACTATAACTTTCACAGTGAATGACATCATACGCTTTGTTGTGTAGTTAAAGCTTTGGGGACACCAAGAAATAAGAAATGAAAATGTTTCAAAAAATCATACAATTCATGTATACTCTGTGTATAACAAGTTACAATACAGTTAAAATATTGGGACTATAAATTGGCACTCACTATATTAATATGTATGTAAAGGGTAAACACACCATGAAGGTGTATTCTAGTTCTTTCCTGTTGACATTTTCTACAATTTAATACTATCTTCTCCACTTATAGTCAAACAGACAAATTTTACTGAAAATCTAGCTAAACCTGCTGGGGAAAGGCTGAACACTTCATGTCAGTAGTAATCTATCACACACTGATAGGCAGTTGTAATTGGTTACTTTATTCCATACACACACTGACAGGCAGTTCTAAATGGTTACTACAATTTGTACGACTGTGTTTGATTAAATCACCTGGAGATGCGATAACGTCATCATGTATATATCAACTCTCCAATATCATTAAATTATCGCTGTCAGGGTAAACACAGATTCTTGTGCTAAAGTATCCCATTTGACTATACAGTGGAGATGATTGTAGTGCGTACAGGAAACTGGACTATGAAGGTGTTGCTTACCAACTCATTCTACGGTCAATTCATCAAATATTTCTTACTACATAAAACATCATTTCTTTCAAAACAAACTAAGATTTAATGTAAGCTGCTATTGGTAGATTGCATACTAATACTCTATTAATTCTAGTCTTATTGAAATTAATATTAGTCTTCTAGAGTGGATAACAATACCATACCAAAGTACAAGATATGGCCACAAAAATGGACTGTAACAAGAGGAATATGGCAAATTGAATCGTGTTCATTCACTGAAGTATGGCAACTTGGATTTTGTTAATTAAATGAAATTTACTAATCATAAATTAATATGGCGATTTGGATTTTGTTATTCTATTATGTTAGGTTTTCATGTATATTTTGCAAGAAATGGAAATCATAAAAGCTGAGATAGCTGTAACTCAAACATTACTTGGCTGGGTGAGGGAGGGAGGGGGGAGCATTGGTTCATTCAGTTTATGACTTAGTTTTGATGTTATGTACTCAGCAGTATGTTGACTCACCTATGGTAAACTTGTGTCTGTAATTTGTTCATTTTGTAGTTGTAAATCATATGACTGTCGACAAAATGTTGAAGAATATTGAATACAGACATAGACTTGGTTTCATTAGGTTTATGTTGTCATACAATGTACATCCATAAGGCCATATACACAAGACTGCCAACATTGTGGCTAAGCCATGAATCATTACACAGTTGCCCTCCCCTCCCCTCCCCTCCCTCCCCCCCCCCCATAAACAAAAGCTGCACCTTCTAATTACAAGCTATTTGCAGCTTTATGATTGATTCAAAGTAATGTGTACACATCTTTGCTATAAACTTTTCCCTCTAACATATGCTGTGATACACAGAAGGCAATTTATAATAACAACCTTATATGCACTGAAACATATATATAACACCCAATTATAAAACTTTAGAATCTATTCAAATGTGTTGAAAATATACATATGTGTGTGTACAAACATGAATATACCTGTATACACAGGCATAATTTCACAATGTCTCTAGAGGGCGCTGTCTCCAAGATTGTGCCACAATACATGTACATGTAGTTTGCAGGGATGAAATAGTTCTTAATTGCACCTACAGTTGAAGGAATGGAACAAGTAAGTAATAAGGCATACAGTATGAATGTATGTAGTCTGTATATGACACTGTCATGAAAACAGAATATTTCCTTCCTACCTTTTTACATAAAATAAACCTATCATTAGTTGTCATCAAGATATATTGTTATCAATTCCAATTTTGACTTCCATCGTAAGACACAACATTACAGTACCTTTGTACTTTTTATGTAAAATAAACCTGTCTTGTCATCAAGATATATCATTATCAATTCCAACCTTGACTCTGAATGTTCTGTATCCATTTCAAAATTCATACCAAAAATGTTCCATCCTATTACCATACCCATCCCTCTTTTATGCTTAGAGATGTCTAAAGTAACAACTGTCTGTCACCCTGCTTATTATACAAAATAATTTCTATCACAGCCAAACATGAATGAAATTAACTTTAGGGACAATTATGTAATGCCCACAAGCTCAAAATACATTAACTTAGTTCGTTGGTGGGTGGTGGGGGGGGGGGGGGGGGTCTGGCGTCAATGCAATTGCTGAACTTCATTTTCACACTTCTAACCAAATTTTGAAAACTTTCATGCCTTCAATGATAACAGCTTCTGTATATACTACTGAGATGTTGATAAGTTGATAAAAATTTACTGCTAATGTGATATACAGCCCTGGTTTGCCATTAGTGTTTTAATGTGTTTACTAATATGTTATATTACACTATACCAATCATAGTGGTGTGGCTGCAACAATAAATATACAATACAATATAAACATGTTGATGTCACACTTGTGAACATTCGTTCAGGTTGAGGGGGAGGGACTTGCCTTAACAAACAAAGTTCATTTATTGAGCTTGTGACATTGTGCAATCGTCCCTTACATGTATGTTGTTTTCAGTTGCTATACTATTTTTAAGCTAGCGACAATTTTTAGCTAGCTAGCGACTTTTATCTATAATTTAAGTTTAATTGGTAAATAGATGGAACAAAACTTACAGCGCTAAATTCTCATTTTTTCATAAATTTGATACTTGTATGGTTATGAAGTCTGTAGCAAGTACTAAAATATTAAGCCACACTAATCAAATTTTTTTTCATAATCACAAAATTCCATTATTTTGACATTGAAATTAAACTATGCCTACAAAGTTGATAAAAATTATATCAATAATTTCCTAAACAATGACAAACAACTAAGTTTAGATGATACTTAAAACTTTCAATCAGGTCAACGTTAATTAAGTTCAAAGTCAAACCTGAGATTTTGATGCTAAAACACAACAAATTAAAATTTAAAAAAAAATAAATAAAAATAAAATAAATCTGAAGGTAAATCCAAATCATCCATGATCGACCTACAAGTGATTTTACATTCATGGTTCTGGAAAACAAAAATAGTGCCAATGGCATTGTAGTATAACTGAATACCTTATTTGTTATTTTTTTACGAAAATGTTTATCCACATGCCAATCTGACCATTTTCACCAAATATCAAGGCAATCAGGCTGGTGGTTTTGCATTTTAAGTTGTTTACACACACATGCACGCTCACATGCATGCACACACACACACACACACACACACACACACACACACACACACACACACACACACACACATGTATGCACACACACATGCATGCATGCACGCACACACACACACACACACACACACACACACACACACAGACTGACGGACAGACAGACACTTTACTATGCCTATAGCACTACTGAACCTCAGTTCAGTTGTGCTAAAAATCTTATTTCATTTTAAAAAAACTCAATTATACAATCCAAGTACACTCACAAGAGGTGTCAGTTTTATATATGTCACAGCCTCTTTCAATGTTTCAGATCAGTCAATCAAATTATTACGACGCAAGTTTATCTGTTCTAGTGAGATGAATTTGTATACTATACAAGTAGATATTTTTTTCTGAACACATTAAAAAATCACATCATGTTATGAATACATCTTCATCTATGGGTTGGAAAACCCAGGGTAGTTCAAGATTGCCATGTGTAAATATACAATGTATATATGCATGTACAGGTTCTGCATCAATGATTTCATAGGATGACCTTTAACCCTTACACTTTTATGTTCAGAGTGTTAATGTTCTGGACTTTATCCTATTTCTGTCTATAGGATGACCTTTAACCTTTACACTTTTATGTTCAGAGTGTTCTGATATGGATATAATCCTCCTGATAAATATCAAAATGTATTCAAAAGCTTCAGATATTATTTTCACCTTCTTGTATTTGAAATCAAAGTTTAACTTTCAACAATAGCAATATATGTACTAACTGTCATGTCTTTCACCATCTATTCTAAAACTTCCAAACTTTGAATATAATTTTTATCTTCTTGTATTTGGAATCAAAGTTTAACATTAAACAATACCACACTTATGATCTCTTTCTGTTAGATCTTAGAATCAAATATTAATTTTAAACTGACAAATTTGTTGTCATGGTTTTTGGAGAGCTACTGACAAATGTGCTCAATTATGTACACGTCACAGTTTCAACTTTTGATACCAATAAATTACAAAGTACTACGTATCTGTCTGGAATTTGATGGGAAACACTGTCCTCTTTGATTTCTGATAAAATATATTGTGTCTGTCACAGTGAGAGGTCGGTTGGTTAAAAAGTTACCATCTAAACTAACAAATGAAGAGCAGAAATGTGCAGAAAAGATCTTGTGGTCTTCAACTTCAAAAAAGCTACGATAAACTGTACACAGTGACGGTGCAATACACTTTTATAACATGGAAGACACATACAGATACACGTAATTATCAGAGATGTTTTCTCTTTTTTGAATGTCATGAGCCAAGACTTGTGAATTTGTCATGAGCCAATACTTTAGAGTTTGTCATGAGCCCGAAATTTTGTTACAGTAAACCTTTCAAAATCTCATAGGATTTTTTAAATACTAGTCGTCAGCCATAAAGGTGGTTTATAAAATGGGAAGGGTTGTAAAGAGTGATCTAGTCTTTTATGATAACTATGGATGAGTGTACTGTCTGCACGAAATGTAAAGTAGTGAATTTAAATAGAATGCCTGCATTTAAATATAGTGGTATCTTTAAATAAAATGGAGATGCAGGAAAGTGACACTATGCATGTGTATCTCTCAATATCACTTAGGTTTGAAAGGATACACACACTGATCAACAAAAAACACATTTCATTTGTATAAGTTCACTTAAAGGTATTCCTCATGGCTGTAAAACTAGGCTGTATGGAATTAGATTGTAAACTAGTGTGTTACGTATGTTGTATAACACGGTTGCGCCTTTTAAACGGCCAATCAAACTCATTCGGAAGATATCCACTAAAGTCTGACTCTAAGAAGAACAGCATTGGAAATAGAACCCTGGTCCAATAAAATCGTCTTCTTAAAGCCGGACTGCTGGCAAAGGCATGGTAATTTGTAAATACACTGTAAGTGACGTAGAAGCCTAGAACTACATCTACCGTGTAATGACTATGTGCTAGGAGAATGCAAATCATACCCAGAATAGCAAGTGTCCACATCACTGCACGCAGTACACACAATTTTGCATTCTTTGGTGTGTCTGTAAACAAAACAAAAATAGACTAAGATATTAGTATTATTTGATAACAAAGTATTCATCATCTGATCTTCACATGTATTCACACTTGTTCAAATAGATTGATCACCAAAACCACCACCATCATCAACAACATCACCTCTACTACCACCACCACTATCAATAATCATCATCTTCATCACCACCACCACCACCACCACCACCACCACCACCACCATCATCATCATCATCATCATCATCATCATCATCATCATCATATTTTCAAATGTGACATTTATTCATATTTCCCCTATTTACGATGAAGTGCTAAACTATGTAAAAATGAGGAAGTATAGCAAAATACCAAATACTTGATTCATTAAAAAAAGTAACTGTTCCCTCATAAAGCTCCAGCCTACATCCATGACCTTCTGCAAAGTTACATACCAACACATTCCCTTCGTTTAGCTACATTGTAACAAGAGTCTCCGACTTCCAATTCAAGACCAAGACATACGGGAACCATGTATTGTGGCTAGACTAGGGAATTCCTTACCATTAGATATATGACAATCATCAAATATGAACACTTTCAAGAACAAACTTAAGAAACTTGTGTTCAAAAAAGCATTTTATGTGGATTGACCCTCATAATTGTGGTGCCATTGAACAGTACTATGCTTCTGGAGTCTGGCATGTTATAAATTATTTTATCACATCCACATTCATGAATACATACATGTATATTACTAATATTTCTGTTTCTGATTTTACAACATAAGATATGAAAGTTTCGATAATCAAGTGAATTGAAAAACAAACAAAGTATTTTAATTAGTGTTCATTGTTTATATGCAAATTAAGGAAATGGGAATATGTTTAATATATTGTTTAATGTTAATTACTTGATAAATATTGGAATCCAAACAAACTATTTAATTATTGTTCATATATCAAATGTAACTGATTGTTGGCTATATCACATATCACATTGTCAATGGTCCAAATTAAAGCAAATACTGCTAAGTTATGTCTGAGACTGTAATGTTCAAATTTAA
The DNA here is from genome assembly GCF_964340395.1 of Glandiceps talaboti. Classification (NCBI taxonomy): domain Eukaryota; kingdom Metazoa; phylum Hemichordata; class Enteropneusta; family Spengelidae; genus Glandiceps; species Glandiceps talaboti. Next base: position 1,279,376 of record NC_135570.1, on the reverse strand, counting down.
GGCTACATCATGTGTGGATTCTAGTCTTGAATATTTTGAGGGGGTCAATCAGTATCCTGTTAATCCATCTCATTTCTCCCTGCTAGTTGTATGAACATTCCAATAGTTGATTAGTCTGTAAGATACGCCGTGATGGGGTACCCTTACACATTGGCTGACCCCTCCCAGAGGGTGAGAGGAGGCCGGTGAGGGCGGAATGTCACGACGTATCTTACAGTCTAGCAATCAATATGATATATGTAACTAGTTGCATGACATGTTTGCTGGGTTTACACCCCTACCAATACCATCTTTACTTGGGTTTCCAAAGCTCATCAGAGACAAGAACATGCATACATGTATGGTATATCCATTAGAGGGAATTGAAACATTCAGATTGCACTTTTAGTCTTGAAGATTAAGTCCCTTTTATAACCAAATCAAAATCAACTCAGTGTTAGCGGTTACGCAAAAATGTGTATAATATACACAACAAAATAATAATTTACGTAGTTTGGAGGAAGCAATGTGTCCACTGTATGCTTAATAAATATGTCAAATATTTGTTACTGTACATGTACATACCACAACAAACATTTTACACACTTTTTAGCTTTTTGCAATGTATTGAGTTACAACCAAAGATTTGCTCAACGTTGTTTCACATTAATATTTCAAGTAGTAAGCCATGATCAAAATTATAAATTAAAAATCCAAAATAAACACCCAATCCTCATCCATATGGCCACTCTAAGATGTGTTTGAAATCAATGATAGATAGTTTTTGAATAAAGTTCAACTTACACTCAGTTATAAAGAATGATAGGTTAGTCATTATCATGGCATGACCACTGTAGATGTATGCACCACATAACCTGCCACCTGCTGACGTCAAACCTAACTTAACAACAGTTAGAAATGATGTCTTTACTCTGTTCCATACTGTGGGACTGGCCTGTAACAAAGGAAAACATGTTTAATGTTAATATTATGGTACTGGTTTGGCAGTTTGAAACTGATGCTTGATGTCTGACTTGTGTGAAAACACAAGCATACATGTACATGTAATTTCAGCACTAAAGTCAACCACATGTACATTCCATTAGAGTTAGTCATTGAGAACATTTTTTACTGGTCAGTTGGAGATGATTTCTTTTTATGAACTCAAGATTCTAATCTGAATTTTTAATGCCAAATAAACAGCCAGTTTTTGAGCCAATCATGTTAAAGCACCAGTTTGTGAGCCAGTCACAATAAAGAGCCAGTTTGTGAGCCAATCACAGTAAAGAGCATCATCTATAGTAGCATAGACAAGACTGAAAGAGCTCTCCTTATAAAATGATGTTGTGTGAATTGGTTAAATTTTAATTCTCACTCATAAACAAAGTTGCATGCTTACAATGTTTACTTGTCCAAGATGAATATCTACCCACTGGTAGGTACTGTGTAGGTAATATCTACCCACTGGTAGGTACCATGTAGGTAATATCTACCCACTGGTAGGTACCGTGTAGGTAATATCTACCCACTGGTAGTTACCGTGTAGGTAATATCTACCTACTGGTAGGTACCATGTAGGTAATATCCACCCACTGGTAGGTACCGTGTAGGTAATATCTACCCACTGGTACATGTAGGTACCGTGTAGGTAATATCTACCCACTGGTAGGTACCGTGTAGGTAATATCTACCCACTGGTAGTTACCGTGTAGGTAATATCTACCTACTGGTAGGTACCATGTAGGTAATATCCACCCACTGGTAGGTACCGTGTAGGTAACATCTACCCACTGGTAGGTACCGTGTAGGTAATATCTACCCACTGGTAGTTACCGTGTAGGTAATATCTACCTACTGGTAGGTACCATGTAGGTAATATCCACCCACTGGTAGGTACCGTGTAGGTAATATCTACCCACTGGTACATGTAGGTACCGTGTAGGTAATATCTACTCACTGGTAGGTACCGTGTAGGTAATATCTACCCACTGGTACATGTAGGTACCGTGTAGGTAATATCTACCCACTGGTAGGTACCGTGTAGGTAATATCTACCATACATTTACATTTACATACATTTACATTTACATACATTTACATTTAGATAAAATCTACCACAGTTTCACAGTTATGTTACTGAGATTCCCTACCAAAGAATGGTACAATACATGTAACAAGGGAAACTCTGCCAGTTTTACCTACATGTAAGTTCCTCCTCCTGTTACTGAAGTTACTAAAAACATGCATAAGAGATGAAGAGACTTACCTCATGTGAACAGGGTATACCTTGACCACATTCTGGCAGTGAAGTTACTGATATAGTTACATCTCTGATTAAAAACAGAGTGGTGGTCAGACATAGGAATCGTCTTATTACTATGAGTCTGCAGAATGACAAAATAACAATAGAAATTACATTGTTATCTAATATATATATATACTACAGAGACTGAGCTGAAGAAATTCAGGTTTCAACTTAATAAGACAGACACAAACTACAACTTCAAATGGAAATTCATGTGTTGGTAAACTAAAGTACATGTATTAATTTAACTTTTGTTCCAAAAAATTTTACCTGAAATTTTCGACTGCACACTTCAGTCTTTGTCAACAGATTGACCCACTATTCAAAGATGAGCCTAATATTTAGGGGTCATAGGTGTCTGGAAGTTATATCGCCCTTCTTCTCTGTTCAATGATGGTTTAAGTGCCCAGGACATTCCATTGAACATAAACAATGTAAAAATCCTAGACACCGAAACTAGGCACTTTGAACAGATGTCCCAAAATTGTACACTGCAATGGAAGTCATCAGAAACGCTATCCTATTGTGTTCATAATAAAACCAATGTCCATTTGATAACTTACATATCTGATAGTTTTAGTACGTGTCTATCTTAGTAAATCGAAACCTCAATTGGCATTGCAATATATAAGATATTATTCCTCTGTATATTTCTTTGAGCATGAGTGACCTAAGGGGTCTTGTCACTTTGAGTTGGAGACTTAAAGTGACAAGACCCCTTAGGTCACTGTTCACAGGTACATGTATTTCCCAGTTGAGTGAAGACAAATAACGGGGAATAATGTAGTTATACTTCCACTTGTAAACATAATTCATGAAATTGTGGGAAGAGTAATGATGACTTTGAGCAGTTTGACTTATATTTTGAGCACAATCAATGACATACATTAGTGTGACACAGGATGACCCACAGGATAAATCTCATACTTTTGTTCCAGCAAGTTCAACTTGGCTTGTGTGTGGTATACATGTACATACTTTGACCCTTGATCTTTGACCTAATCCACCTTACTATGGAGAAATAAACCATTGTACAGTAGAAAACGTGTATTTATACTAGACTATAAATATTGTACAAGATTATAATACATGTTTATTTATATTTATCTGAAAGGAATCCCAAAAGTTCCATGTAGGCAAAACAAACACAATTCTGTAGTGTATGTGTCTGGTACCATGTTTACTTCTTGTTTGTTAATACATGATGTACTTTGATTTTGGTACTTATGAAAATTTATCTCCAGTCATAAAAAACCCTGAGGAGATCACTGCCCAGTGTGGAAGGGTTAGGGTTAGACTGTAAGATATGTTGTGTCACTCTGCCATTTTTTGAGACGGGTTGACCGATGTGTGTGGGCACCCCGTCACGACATACCTTACAGACTAGGTTAGGGTTTGATTAATATACATATTGATTGATCAATGACTGATTTGTCAGGCAATGTGCTGTATTCTTTGTATTGTACATACATACATGTGTACACAAAATATATGTATTATATGTATATGTACAGGTACAGGTACAAACGTGGATGTACAAATGTATAGTATATTAGTTTCAATGTGTACAAATGGATATGGGGTACCATGCAAAGATAGGCATATTAATTAATTTTGTACCCGTCCCCTAATTGCAAATATTTCTAAATTGTTGTTACACCGAGAAATGGAAGAATTTTCGATACTTAAATAGATGGCATTAAAACACATTAATTACAGAGTCACTAAAACTTAAAAGAGTCTTAATATTTGATGACATGTACATACTGGCTTTATATTCAAAGTACAACATTAAGTCTACATACTACTACAAACTGATTTGAAACTTACTGTGATGTCTGAACTAATTAACTAATTATCAATTTTTTTTTTTTTTTTTTTTTTTTTTTGGGGGGGGGGGGGGGGGGGGGGGGGGTCCTGGATTAATGACTCAAAAAATCGGCGACGATTAGTACTCATGTAGCACCTGCAGGTAGTACTGGTACTATGTTTGCTGGGAAAAGCCTTGACAGTTCCACAGCAATGTGATATGGAGTGTGCAACATAGTCCTGTCACATAGTCCCAAACCTGAATGGATCTATGTCGCATTCAGTGGGTGTTTGTGTGTATAATTTCTGCCTAACAGAAAAATCACTGGGAGCAATTCCCAGCACAATTTTTTTTTTTTAAAAAGACAGAAGAATTTAGTATTTTATCCTGCATTGAACTATTGATCTGACTCCTTAGGCCAATGATAATTCCATTGATATGACTCCTTAGGCCAATGATAATTCCAATGATCTGACTCCTAAGTCCAAGGATAATTGTATTCAAAGGTCACCCCTTAGTGATAATCTAGCCCAATTACATGATAATGTTGAATGTGTATTCTAAGTTGGAGTGTAGGATCTGTAATTGCCCAGAGACTAGGCTGGTACTATTTGACTTTGAATTTGATTTCCAATTGTTTCATTTTTCAAAGTGTTTTTGTTATAAGTAGCAAGTAAAAGAAGGTAAAATCTTTCTAGATTCCTCAGGCATTTTACAAGGGTTTCCTAGCAGTAGCAGTAATAAAATTATGATACACTGTATTGGTTACTTATATTACATGTATGCCAATGTTACCTTCTGTTAAGTGTTAGCAGGTTTTCCAAACCACGGACAAAGATACTGTCAAAGACTGAACTGCTGATTAATCTAGTGATTCACCATTTTATTGTGTACCATTGTATACCATATTGTATAACAGGACCCAGGTGGAAATCAGCTTTTGTTGTTTCCTGCTACCATGTTCTTAAATAATTTTTACTACTACTACTACTACTGCTGCTACTACTGCTGCTACTACTGCTGCTACTACTGCTACTACCATAGCATTATAATAAACTGTTCTAGTTCAACCAAACATACATGTACTGTACATCATACATGTAGAGTATCTACTTCCTGGTCATTCACAATCACACATATTTTATATCATTGGTTCTGTAATAGTAGTTCCCCTAAATTATTCACAACTGCTGTTATTTTTATCAAACTATCCTTAATCATTTTTCAATACATGTATATTGACTCTGCATGGGCATTAGTATCATTATCATACATGTATAAGTTTATTATTTTACAATATTGTTCCTGAATTTAGTCAGATAATATTCATGCTATGATGTGTGTGTATTGGTGCATACATGTATCACACATGCTGTGCAACAGACAACAAAAGAGCCAGTAATAGTGATTTTACCATACATGTAGCTTTTCCAACACAACGACCATATTATGTCTTTGTCCTATTTACATGTGATTATATAGAGTTCCCTTTCCCCCATGGCATGTGTGAACTACACATCAACAATAAACTCTACTTTACTACAACTAAATATATACATGCATAGGTGTTTATTACTTATCATCTATGCTTAACCATAAATCTGAGATTACACTATTTTTAATTATACAGTGATTATAATATTGTATGAGATCAACAGACATACAAATGTATGTGTACAATGTACCGGTATTGTGTGTTGAAATACAGTATGTATCATTGAAATACAGACACAAAGACAAGCCCGGGCAATGAATGCATGGCTGACAGGAAAAGTCATGTGATACCGAGTATTTATCTACAGATTATGAATTCACCAAAATTAACAGATGCACATTTGATTCTCCACATATGAAGATTATTACGCTTCTCTTTCATGGAAACATACCTACTAAAACAACTAAGAAAATTGTACACATTTTTTTCAATTTGACCTTAGAATACAATGGTTGATGCAGTAATCATGTGAACACTGCTCCATATCATAATACGATCAATTAAATTCACTGTTCCGTATGGAAATTAAGACTGATGATTTCACTGTAGTCATTACATCATATGTTTCAGTCCAGAAATTGAAAATTTAATTTTGTATTATATTCAAGTTGTGATCATATGGAATAAGCCTTGGTATATGTATATGTGTGTCCTTGGCAGCTTAATGATCCTAGACTGGTCATGCTATAGATATTCAGGCTTGAAGGTTATTCACAATAATGAACCTATCCATCAACATCCACAGTTTTTCTTTTCATACATAGGGTTTTTAGTTGACAATTCTTGTCTTAAGCCTACATGAAGGTTTCAGTCTAGGTAAAGTAAATTTGAGTTCCCTTATACTTTACAAGGTTTTCCACCAACATGTAACATAAGCCATGTAAATTGTGACACAGAATTTCCACAACCTTTTCTTACCTGTCTACTACATGACATTTCTGCATCTGTATAATACATGTACAAGCTAAACTCGACTCGGATATCACAGCTGGGGGAGGGGGGAGGGGGGGGGGGGTACATGTATGCACACAAAACCTACAAAAATGTAGTAATGAATGTTTAGGAAGTTTAGCCTTGAAAGCATCAGTGTCTTGACTGGTTTTCATATCATGATTTCGTGAGTTCCAGTCACTAATAGTTTTAGAAGAGAAACTGTGTTCATATGCTTGGTGTTTAGGGGTGGAATCAATAGTTTAATGTAGGATAAAAAACTAAATTCTTTTAGTTAGACCTCAGACCCCCCCCCCCCCCCCCCCAAATAAAGTGGCCAAAATTGATAATTGTTTCAGCCAGCATAATCAATATCAAATCAGTATGTAGTAGTATATACTATGAATACAAGGCCAGTGTATTGAGAAAATTACTCTTTTATTAACACTTTATTGTCTCTTTGTAAAGGGCTAACAGCAATAACAACAACAGTAGAAACCAGTATTTGAACAAGTTGAACATTCTGTTAACATCTCATTCTCATGGATGGCCTCAAAAAATACTTTTATGGACTGCCTCAAAACAGTACTTTTATGGACGCCATTACCCTGTTGTTTTTTCATATTGATCTTCCAGATCTTGTTTGTTAGTCTTTCAAAATCGTTTGATGGATTTTTGTACAATGTGTGATGAGAACATACATGTACACAGGGACTGGTCAAATGACTTACCAAAGTTACACATTGTCCCTAACCGTCCATCGTCCAATCACAGACACAATGAAAACAAATTTCAAAGAGTGAGGTGTGCTCATGCACACAGCAAACTTCATGGATTTTGACCTCATTCCCAACATGTCTTCAGTGTCATGCATTTACTAGGAGTGAGAATTCTTACATTTTGTGATTGGACATTTTTTCCGGAATATTTCTATTTTGGGATGCAAAACAGATTCAATTAAAAGTAAAATCAATTTTGTCGGATGAGAACTAAAATGGGTCAAAACACCCCACCCCCACCCCCAAAATAAAAGAATTTAGTTTTTTATCTGACATTGAAGTATTGATCTCGCCCCTCAAGGTGCTTGAAACAGTTTCTTCTACCTGGTACTAGACAATCAATGTCTCTAGCAATAGGGAACTTGCAATCCAGACTGAGCATGCTCAGATGCAAAGGACTATGGGATTATCTGTGGTTATCGTAATACCTAATCTGGAGCTAGCGATAAAAAAAACCTTCCACAAGGGTCAGGGTAACTATGAATTAATTATTTGTGGTTATAAACAATGTAACAGTATTGTTTACAATACCAATTCAATAGTATTTATTATCACACGATGCAACATTCAACATGGCAGGTTTGCAAGTTCCCATATTGCTACTACCATACATGTGCACATAACACGTCTGTGATGGCATTTCAAGTTTATTTAGATATCATTATCCAATATTTTTCTTCCTCCAGCCATGGAAAATACGAGTGACCTAAGGAGTCCTTTTCACTACCAGTTGCTACACGAGTAGTGACAAACCCATAGATGACTCATATTTTCCAGCTGAATGACGGAGAATATTGGGGAATAATATAATTATACTACTGCCAGTAATACTATAGCAGAGAAAAATCTGGAAAACCAATGGTAATTTTGAACGTTTTGAATATTTCAAACACAGCAGAACCAGTGATAGGTTTACTCTAAGTCCTGAAATAACTTTTCATTGTAATTCCAAACCAAGGAAACACTTTAGGTGACTTTATGATTGTAACATCATGGAAGTAAAACCCTTCTCCCATACATGTTTTTGTAGTAACTATAATCAATGTGTCATGATGGTGGTGTATCAAGTACAGTTCCTGGGCAACGTAGTCTACAGACTTGTTTTGGTGTTACTACATGTACATGGATCTCAAGAAGCTCACTTGGTGTAGGGAACTTCTATTACATGTACTAACACCAAGACAAGTCTCTGGGCTACATTTTTGTGTATGGGCAAAGATATGAACTACCCACATACAGTACATATTATTAAGACTAGTCATTTAGGATCCATATTACTTATAGACTGAGAAGGAATATCTCACATGAGTTGGGGAAGTTTTGTCTCTGGCTCATGTAAGTCAAAATTGCTAACAAGTGTGTGAATACTCCATCTTTTAAACCAATGTAGTCTGCATGCTAATATGGTATCGAATGACGAAGGTAGCACTAGATTAAGACCACTGTAGTCTAGTCTATAGTGGGTATTGATCCCACATTATAACATGTATTGATATAATGTGTGGGATCAATTTGATCACACACTATCACATGTATTGATACAGTGTATGGGATCAATTTGATCACACACTATCACATGTATTGATACAATGTATGGGATCAATTTGATCACACACTATCACATGTATTGATATAATGTGTGGGATCAATTTGGTCACACACTATCACATGTTGTCCTACACCACCAAACTGCCAGGATGTGAGAATACTTTTTACATGGATTGAAACATAAACATAGTCAATTATGTGGATGTGATACATGTAACAGATCTAGAAAACAACATTAAGTACTGGTTGTTCTGTATTTTCATCTACATCCACAAATCTGACTCATCATAGAATGTACAGGACCCAGGTACAATAAATGTGTAAGGTTCCCACTGTTCCCATTGGGTTAGAACTGTATGGTTCATGATATTATTTATATATAGAACCTCGGTGTAAAGTTCCCATTGATACAGGTACACCCATGACTTAATGTTCACAGTATAATACTTTTAATAGGGTAATGTTGTATCTGTGATTTCATATGAGAACCCGTCAATGTTCACAAATATTTGTTGTAACTTGTACATTCTATATTGACAATGTAGTGTTGTATTATATAACTAAGTTTAAGGGATGCATTGATAATGGTGGGCTAACTCATTGTTTGTTTCTTTGTCTATATATCAGTGTTTTAGTCTGTACATTCTTTTTGGTAGATTGTAGGCTTATCTCTTTGAGGTGCAGATAATATAAACTTACACTGAGGACAATACAAATTTAATGAATTGAATTGAATTGAATTGAATTGTTTATGGAGACCTGGTGGCCCAACCCAAGTAAGGTATTCACCTTGCATCAGTTAAAAGAAATATTAGAAGGCTTTGGGATAACTATAAAATGTAGATTTCATATCATTACCCTTCCTGTGTAATATATTACAGTGGGTAACATCTATAAATAGCGTAATGCGGAAATATGAAATTGACCTGTAAACAATGTACATGATACCATGCAAGTATATAGATATGGGCATAGAAATGATTGAAGGGTGCTGTTACGTTATGTTACATAAACCCCCTCCCCTCCTGCTTCCCCAATTCACATCCAGATGAACAGTCCAACGTTGCTGTAGGTTGTACTCTGGATAGGTAAACAATATAAATGGAGTTGGGTATTTGTATTGTTGTGACACCTTACCTGTGTTTATGTAATAGCCCAACAACTGCCATTGTACCTCCTAAGATAAGGATAACTATTTCAGCGAACGAACCAGCCCATTCTGTCCTTGTTACGTTATCCAACACAATATCGGGAAGGGGAGGATATTTTTCCGCATCCGGAAGTCGATCGTGTACAAAAGTCTCGATGAATGTCGTTAAAAATATACCCACAAAAAAATAAATGATACAACCCGCCAGCTTCCATGTCTCGTTCCGATCAGTTTCTAGTTTGCTGGGGACGGGGCCTCCATTCATGTGAACTTTAACGTGGTCGGCATGACCGTTCGCGTCGACTTCCCTTGGTAAAACTACAATTCTAGTCTCTTCATTACTTGATGACCAGCTTTCACTTTTCGTTGAGTTCACCACCATCTTGTTTTCACCTTACAATCTTCATTCAGTGCATTGGGATCGTCTACAGATTAGAAAGACTGCTTTTTGTTGTTTCCCAAAATACATTGTATATCATGTATATCCTAGATTTCCATGTTATATAATTCTCGTTCCAAATTCCAATAGCTTGTTGATTACAAGAAAATAAGACGCTGCCCCGTCCAGCCAGTATACCAGGAGTGTAATGTGTCGGAGTCGATGTACGTACGTACGTAACGGTAAGGACTATTGCCCCGCGTATGTGTGACGTCACTCGGTGTGAACGACGATCTGAAGAACGACCATATAGTGACGTATTACTATTAGCGGATAACATTGAGCCTCGCATTCGTTTGAGTTGTGGTAAATGTACTTCTCTTTAAAAAAAAAATAAAAAAAAATAGTCATGATGGGGATGATTCTACTTTGCTTTTAACGCCACAAATTAAAGTTAACAATCAACCCTTCCCCTGGTAGATTTGATAATAACTCACGTCATTTTCCACTACACAAGTACAGTGTGTGTACACTGTCTATATGTAGGCCGACATGCATTCAGCTTAAGCATTAGTCATCACCTCTCGGCATGCCAAGGACGTTTTCGGCGTGGCAATAACATGTAATGATACAATAAATGTATATGTGACACGACTCGCTCCCCAACCAACCATGCTAACAGCTCTAACTTACATAATACTGATAGACAATGTCACAATCACGGTGTGAGATCGTGTCTCCTCCCCAAAACATAAAAGTCAACTCGTCAAAGATGACACTCATTTATCAGTTTATTCGTATTTACATGATCCATAACTGATGACAATGCACATGATATATGATAGCAGTTCCTGGTGTAGTGAGCGTTCACGTAAAAGGGCACGATTTTAGGGACGGTCCAGTTCTACTTAGTTGTGGGAACATGATAAAGTGGTCACTTCATCTACATATTTAGGAACGTATTGCACATGTTTGTTTGCCTGTTTGTTTGTTTGTTTGTTTGCCTGTTTGCTTGTTTTTGTGTGTTTTCGTAAACATAAGTAACTACGTCTGTGCCCCTGTGATGAGACTGATCAACTACAGCGTTGACAATGTCATAGTGTATATATATATATATATATATATATATATATATATATATATATATATATATATATATATATATATATATATATATATATATATATATATATATATATATAGTTTTGATAGTACTGGAACTCTTTCTTGGTTGTAACTCGGAGTTTCACGCAGTGTGCGATCATCAGACAACTCTTGATTCCAGGATGGTGATAGTCTAGTCGAGGTTGATTATAATACAAAATAATGACGCCATTATAGGTATTCACGATACGATACCGTTACGAGTCACTGTTTCGACTGTTTCTTATCTGAAAAAGTGACCCGTAACGCTTAACGGTATTTTTTAAATATCGTAAAAACCTATAATAACGTCATTATTTTGTATTATGATCATCGTAGACTAGAATATCCCCATCCTGGAATGGAATATTAGTTCACAAGTGACTGTGGACTTGACTACATGGCTACTACACTCTTCTGACAACTTTCATACCGTACTTTATTCATCGTCATTACAAGTGAGACTCCATTGTCCAGAGTCGAATGAATGCATGCCTTCATGAGATGAGTCACTCACAGCCACACCAACTTTTTTGGGGTCAATAAACTATTAGGGTCAGTGTCTGGCATATAGACAGTATGTTATTGGTATACCAACGGACATCATGTTTATTTACTCGTTGTTATGTGTTGAATTTATTAAATCCATGACAACGGCTCGTATTATTTTGTTAGAGATATTATACTTGGTTTAACTATTAAAATTATTCAATTTACAAATAAATGAGTGACGACACCACTCAGGATTTAATGCTTTATCCATGTTATCAGCGGTCAAAATCTATGTTACCGACTGTGTACTTTTACGTGGTGTCAACCACAGCCTAATATACTAGTACTACGGTAAGATAATGGGCTCAGATAGGCCAGTCGGCCCGGAAATAACGGTGTCACTTCACTCCACTATGTACACCCCCACCCGCCACCCCACCCACCACACCACACCACACCACACCACACACACACACACACACACACACACACACACACACACATCTATATCTTCTCAAACTCATGTATTTAACCTACAGCGAAAGATATGTATGTTGTTCTGTTTACCGCATATTGCTGCCATAGAAACGTATTCAGGTAAGCATATACACTCTATTATTAACACTCACACCAAATTGTCATTGGTGAGTAGCCCATAATCTACGCCTAGCCTAGCCTTGGCGGCCTGGGGGGTTGTATTAAAAGTACTCTAGATTTTATATATGCAGAATTCTAGATATAATTCATAATTGTTTGTCACACAATAACTGATTCAAAACTTGGCAAATTTTTCTTTTTTTAAAGTGTTAATTCACTAATGAATAGCTCCAAGGCAACGTCAACGTTATACACAAATCTAGACAAAGTTAGCCTTTTCCAGTCTGTGTATGTATTCATTTAAGAAAATCAAACATTTAGACAAAATTAGTTTGTGTGTGACATGTATCATTAATTTAAGAAAACCAAACATTTAGACAAAATTAGTTTGTGTACATGTATTATTAATTTAAGAAAACCAAACATCTCAAAGTTAGTCTGTGTATGTATTAATTTAAGAAAACCAAACATTTAGACAAAATTAGTTTGTGTACATGTATCATTAATTTAAGAAAACCAAACATCTAGTTAAAGTTAGTCGGTGTATGTATCATTAATTTAAGAAAACCAAACATTTAGACAAAATTAGTCTGTGTATGTATTAATTTAAGAAAACCAAACATCTCAAAGTTAGTCTGTGTATTATTAATAAAAGAAAACCAAACATGTAGACAAAGCAAAAAACAAGTATTTATTAACCACATTGTTGTCAAACTTCCAAGTCATGCCTTATATCAGATAATACTGTTTGACATTCATGGCGTCCACGACGTGTTCAGACTTGTAATTATTTGATATATGAGTTAACTGACAATTCATAGAAATATGCAAATATCATGTTAGATTGTAATGACGTCATCGGTCCGGGCTTAGGCCTAATAAAATAATTGTGTGGTTCCGATTACGCTCAATTTTAGAATAGGTGGTGTAGGTAGGTAGTCTCTGGGTTGTGTCCGTTTATACACGTCGACAAACTATAGTGTTTCTTTAAATAAGACATAAGTACATTTTGTAAATAAAAATACGTCATCCAAGATCCAATGGTCAACAGAGTTACACACCTATAAAAAAACACACAAATTATTGCAAAAGCCATGATATCTGTTATACACGAAGTTTTCTCAACATACTATTTGGGTATGTATCCTCGAGTAACGTGTTGATATACTCAAATAGTAAATAGTATTACATACATACGCTATATACCCACGTATCTGGTAAGAATGTTGTTTCCGTACTGACAAACGTGCTTCTCAAAATATTAAGTATATATACCAAATAACAAACGCACGCGAACGTACGTACGTACGTACGTACGTACGTACGTACATACATACATACATACATACATACATACATACATACATACATACATACATACATACATACATACATACATACATACATACATACATACATACATACATACATACATACATACATACATACATACATGTACAGGCCGGCGCGTGCGTGCACACACACACACACACACACACACACACACACACACACACACACACACACACACACACACACACGTTTCATCAGCTAGTACTCTAGCTAGCTATAAAAGGTGCGACATTTTCAGAAATTTAGTTTTCGATTTATGGTGACCCATGTACATATATAATCAGCTAATGATCAAAGGCTATCAGAATAAACAAACGAATAAAAGATCTGTAACCTGTATTCGTATTGTTTACACACGGACATCAAACTAGTGTGAATACAGCATTAGTATTCAGTTACTTGTCTGTCCATTGGATTACCAATGTTGTTCACCCTAATACGTCACCCATGTGATAATTAATAAACATGGCAAGTCTGTTGGCTAAAAAATACCATTAACGATAAGTAGATTTAGCAAACCAAAAGAGTAGAAACTGTTTCCACTAAATTACATGTAGTGCATTTCAACGGACAAAAATGAATTACTACTACTTGGACTTTCAGGAACTTTTTTCTATAATTTCTAATTCTCATGACTCATAGTCACTAAATGATTACGTTCCTCTTGACTGGGGCCACCCTCAATAAAATGAAGCAAGGGAAAGAATATGCGGATGAGTTTATACTTTGCTCTTAAACCTGGATTATCCAACAATATTTCATGTGTAACTAGAAACAGAGGTGCAATTATAAGACTGATAATTATATCCATTGTGTAATGAAAGAAAGAGACCGATAGGGAAATTATCCCAATAACCGAAGTCATCCAGCAAAATATGTGAAGTACGCCCCCAACGTTGACAGAATCTGTGGAAAGAAAGTAAGAAAGACATCATTACAATTAGTTTCTGTCAACACAGCGAGGCTGTCTTGATAACGAGGTTGTCTTGCAACACATTCACTTTCAAGACGTGTCTAAGAGAAACCGTAACCATGGCTGCAAATCGTCTCCAAAGGTCACAAAAGTACTGATTGCACGGTTTTGGTGTTTATCCAAATGACGGCAGTATTTTACATATACTATTACACTTATCATGTTTTTTTTTGAAGAATTGGTCCATAATTATCGAAAAATTACTTATAGAGTGAAAGAATGATATTCCATTTTCGGGTGTGTTTATTTTGTAAATTTCCAAAACATATCAAGATTTTTCGACTTACATTTAGTGATATAGTATGATAGATAGATAAAGGTGACGGTATGTCCACTAAACATATAGTCCGCACACGTGGCACCACTACTCGTTGAGGAACCAAGTGAAATAAATTCTTCTATCGTTTGTTTTAAAATCAGCAGTAAATTGCCTGTACTCTGAAAAAAAAATATAGTTTGGACCTTAAGACTTTGTCCTAAGTGCATTTATTTATTTACTTATTTATCTATGAAATAATAGGTTGCCCCAATAGTTCAATTTTGATTTGGTGTAGCTGAGTTGAGTGCAACTATACTAATGTAGTATAGTATAGTGTATTTTATTTGACATGAAATAAAACAAAATACATTATATATAGTCAAAAACATACAAAAACAACAAGAACAAAGATAAAAGATATATATAAACACTAAACTACAGTTACTGTATTGAATACAAAGATAATAATGAGTTAGAGAATTTTCCAAAGCTATTAGTGATATAACCATCATTTGAGCTCATTATTTTTTTTAAGTATTCTATTTTGAGAAAAATAATAATAATAATCTTTATTCGTCCAAATAAATTCGGAAATTTGTTGAATGGTCGCCGCAAGAGCAGCGCCCTAGTGTCCTAGTGTTGAAGAAGCAGGAGGAAACCGGAGTGCCCGGGGAAAACCTGCGTTGTTCGGCAGGGTCAAACTGAGCATCACCCTTCTTACATACAGACCTGGTTAAATTTTAAATCAAACCCAGCCAACACCAGGCGGGTTCGAACCCAGACTGCAGAGGTAAGAGGCGTACGAGCTAACCACTCGGCAACCGACAACCCATTTTTGATCATAAATTTCAATAGTTCTTTGAAATTGGTTTCTAGCTTCATCAGTTACAGATGGATTACTACAATCCATTAAAGCATGGATTTCATCACCAATAGCTTTAAAAAATTAGTATTACATAAATGACATAGTCTTTCATCTAGATCTAGGTGGATTCATTGGTATCGTAGTCTTTCGATTGGTAAATATTGTTTTGAGATCCTGAGCCTAGTTATGATTCTGTGCCAAACATTATTTACTTGTTCTAGATATGATTCAAATTCATAATTTCGTTTTAAATTTGCTATAGGTACGTAATTTATTGTTGTCAGTTTTTTTAATCGTTGGTACGTATCCAAATTGCATTGATATAAATGTTTTTCAATTCACTACTAAGATTTGTTACATCACCATCACTATTAAGCTCGGTTATCTCATGCAACTTATTGACAAAGGCTGTCATGGTAACAAGTCAATCATGACGTACATGACATTTTGACCAAAACACTCGTCTTTCCTTTCTTTATATATACAATTATAATATAACACTTATAGTAACAATTCGTTTTTTCTTACTGACACCAATTTACTTTATATGATCCTTACTCGACATGCCATGAACATAAAAACACATAATTATCAGTATTCAGATTTATTGTCAAAGCCCACTGAGGTGTGAAACTAGTCGAAGATTTCAACGGTTTTGTACCCATTTATTTATTATATTGGTAACTGACAAATACACACAGAGTGGAGACACATTGGACCCATGCATTGTATAGGCCTGCAATTACAGGTCGCTGACACCGTGACTGTTTCAAGCATAAAGCCATATATGTAGACACAGACACAGACACAGACACAGACACATACACAGACACAGACACAGACACAGACACAGACACAGACACAATCTCTCGCTTCCTCCCTCCCTCCCTCCCCCCCCCTCTCTCTCTCTCTCTCTCTCTCTCTCTCTCTCTCTCATATGATGAGTAAAGACGTAGCAAACGCAATTTCTCTTTTCCAAGACGCTGACACCGTGACTGTTTCAAGCATAAAGCCATATATGTAGACACAGACACAGACACAGACACAGACATAGACACAGACACAGACACAATCTCTCGCTTCCTCCCTCCCTCCCTCTTTTCCAAGCCAATCTTCTGAATTCACCATCAACCACTACATGTCATATATCTCGCATTATAATATCAATTTCATAGATATCAGTGAATCTAAAATCTATGCAAAAAAATAACAAAATTATAAAACAACTACTTATCTCACCTTCGCAGCACATGGAAAATCGGGATATGTTACAGGAAGTGACGTAACCACCATGCACAGATTACGTAGCATATAGATCATAACGACAGAACTAATATACTGCTGAAAAATCGAGGCTCTGGTGTAAGAAAATAACAAATATCTCGTTAATACATCTTCACCGTAGACTACATCTATGAAACCATTCAAGTTGCTCTGATATGTATTTTCGAATATTACTTATATATTTACGTAATTTTTTCCTCAGGCGATTCTCCTAGCCTGCCACTCGATTGTGTAACTACTCACTTTGACGTATGTATGTTGTAGTGAATTTAGCTTTGTATTAATTTCTTTCAACATGGTTTCACTAAATCAGTAACCGACTCTACTTCTCTGTTTATTTCCGCAACCCGAGGGTTAAAGCTAAGAATGACATTTGGTATCATTTTACATGTTCATAATACTAGCCACGCATTTACCTTTTGTTATGCAGGAAAAGTACGCCAATTGCAATGATGACCAATAAGCCCAAAGTAGCACCGACAATATAATGAGCATTTGCTAAGGGTGTAATATTCTTAAATACAATATCGGGTAAAGGTGGGTGTTCCTTGACATCGGGTCTCTGGTTATTTGCAATTACTGTTGCTAAGGAACTCAAAAACATTGTAATTACGAAGGCAATGACGAATATCAGCATACTCCTTCCACACATATGTCCGTCTACCGACAGTCGATTTGTCCTGGTCGTAAATTCCAATTGCAACCTTGTGGAATTATCTCCATCATTACACTGTGGGAGTGTTCCATTCCTTGCATTCATACCGTGCAGTACTGATTACTGGCAATTTCTGATAAAATCACAAAATGAAAGAATTGGATTAGGTAGAGGTAGAGATAACGAGAACATCCGGGGCTTTGTGATATCAGATTATTAATTTAAAAAAATGAACGAAACAAGTAAACAAGGGACAAATAGAAATTTATGGCTTTGACATATATCACAAATTTTCAATAAAAAGTTCCTTAATTACCTCTGATTAAATCGTTATTTCTATATAATTTTCGACTCGATTTGTCGATCGTATCGTCAACCTGTGTAAACATGAAAACTGAAATCACACCAATCTGAGTATTCTACTCTTTCCCCAATAACTCACATCACAGCACTAAATTACAACACTTCACGGTTAAACTTTATTATTACACCTCGGCGTTCTTCCGAAGGCTGTGATTGGTCAGACTCGTATCACGTGACCGATTTTAACTGGGCTATTGCCCACAAGGTGATATTGCCCGCTCGTGCAGAGACCGTAATGCCTGGGACCTATTGCCCGCTGAAGTTGTTTGAACCACTGCGCACTGCTTCTGCGCATAACAAATTGTCGTTCACTACTTTCGCTCAGATATGGCGACTGCCTCAGTAAGACACGCAAACCTTTCCGGTACAGAACTCGATGACATTTTATTAGAATTGGACAGTAAGAACACAAAAATTGCTACCAACCACTCCGTCTCTGTTTTTAAAGATTATATCGGTTCCAAATTTGGATATGGAGAACGCGCAATGGAAACTTTCACCGCCGCAACATTAGACGAGGCCTTGACGACATTTTACGCTGAAGTCCGTACACAGAAAGGTGAGCTTTACGAGGGACGGTGTAATAAAATAAATAACACATGCGCTCGGGCAATATCACCATTTAGTGCCTGCCCTCGGGCTAACACTCTTTCGGCTCGGGCATCATCAACATTTTGGTAAAGAGTGTCAACCCTTGGGCAGGCACTAAATGGTGATATTGCCCTCGCTGGCATGTGTTATTACTTAACTATTTTCGGCAGATTTGAAAGAAATCTATTTAGTCTATTTAGTCTATAGTGACGCTGTTGTTGTTTCATCCTACAGAGCGACTGTTGTGACTGCCACTTGATTCGTGATATTGAGTGAAATGCTCGACAGTGTATTCGGAAATCATGCCAGTGCAGTGGTCCCCGTATAGATTAGTCTATCTGGTCGTATACCATGGTCGGTCTATCTGGTCATATTACGAGCCGATGTACTATCATTATGGGGTGAATGTACACCGAACACTTTCAACATGACGTATGACGGACTTTAAAGCCGTTTCTATAAATATGTAAGCTTGCTTGCACTTACATACACACATACACACATTCATGCATACATGCATACATACATACATACATACATA
This sequence comes from Glandiceps talaboti, assembly GCF_964340395.1. Taxonomy (NCBI): domain Eukaryota; kingdom Metazoa; phylum Hemichordata; class Enteropneusta; family Spengelidae; genus Glandiceps; species Glandiceps talaboti. The sequence goes on along the minus strand of NC_135570.1, from coordinate 1,259,885 downwards.
CATACATACATACATACATACATACATACATACATACATACATACATACATACATACATACATGCATGCATGCATGCATGCATGCATACATACATACATACATACATACATACATACATACATACATACATACATACATACATACATACATACATACATACATACATACATACATACATACATACATACATACATACATACATACATACATACATACATGAACACAGTTGGCATCCACAGACTACCTTGCAGGTAAAACCTCCCGGATTTCGGAAATAAGGGGATGTTTTTTTGCAGTGATATTCTCCCAGATTCACTAAAAAGGGGAGTATTTTTCATTGAAATATTCCGGGAAAGGGGGCACATTCTAAATTTCGCTAACAAGCATGGGTACCCACCCATCCAGGGACTGCCACCATGTGCACCACCGGGAGATATATCTGGCAGGCCAATTCCAATCGCTGATGAAATGAACTAAATTGTACCTAAATTGTATCAACTTTTTAGATCCAAACTATTGGCATGGCATGATGCTTTGATGTTCATAATTCGCACGTACAACAAAAATCACACGTCCAGTGAAATGAATATATCCAATTATTGCCTACACTTCAGATTGCCATAGGTAGTTAAGAGACCACGGAACATTGAACAGTACACGGTATGGTTGGGTGACTTTTTTTATTGCTGAGTGACATAACGATATCACGTCGAATCGAAGTATCGATTTGTATCATGTGTATGTGTCAATCGAGTCATCTAATTCTAATTTCTAAATATTATTTAGGTCTATAATAACGAAATTTAAATACTTTTAGTAACTTTACCTGGCCAAAAATCGTTCCAGTAATTTATCAGATTTGATATTCTAAAATTCTCTTTGACTGGCTTTCTGTTATGTCGACAATTTCTCCCCGCGCAGTGCTGCAGCTCACAGAGCAGAATTCGGAACGTTACAGTGATGCCTGATGGAAGTGGTGGTACCACTTCACTTGAAACTTTGGAACTCTTTTGTGTTGATCATCTTGCGCCGAAATATGTAGTTTGTCCGTCACAGAAAGGACATTCTCAGTACATGGTACTAATAAATTTATAAATTTGAATATGTCCAAGTCAAACAAATCTTCTCTGACACTGATTTCACTCCAATAGCTGCATGTAGTTTCAGCCATTTTTACGTCTCGGAAGATTACAGAGCGTATTAAGCGGTGACACGCGTATGTGATTCCAGGAAATCGTGAAAGTATCGAATTTTTGCCACCTTAGCCCCCCCCCCCCCCCCCGGCCTTTAGCCTGACCGCGCGACCACCGCATATGCGATGTATATGTAGTGAACAGACCCCTGAAAATTGAAGAGTACACCGGGGAGTACACGCCTATGGTTGGGGCGACCAACGCAGCGCAGGTAACACTTCCTGTTTCATTTCTGTTTTGATGTACACGGGAAAGGATGTAGCCCATTCCTATGTACTGCTTCATTTGCCATGTTGCGCTAGTGAGAAATAAAATGGAAAGTTCCGTAACAGGAAAAGTAATCTTCACACCAGCTAAGGCTGCATTCACAAATAATGGGCAGGTAGGGGTCGGAGGAATCATGACAAAATTAGATTTTTTTTCAAGTCCTAATTAGTGAATTCACGTTTATTATTTATGACTCAAACCAGCTAGCTCCAGACGTTACTTTCAATCCGAATTTAATACAATCTGCTGGTTTCGGAAAGGAACACATTTGTGAAGTGACAAGAGGACACCATAGACAATCATGAGATCTCTCCACTATCCATATATGTTCAAACATGTCACCATTAATACACTAATACTCCTGTGTTATACTGCATATGTCAATGGTTTGTTACTATGTAGGGAAGAAGATGCCTTTGGAATCGCTTTGGAGGGGGGTTCACTTTTATTTCATGTTTTTACTAATTTTATTGTGACCTGGATGTCTAGCATCTTGAAATATCCGCCTTTCACTTGGCATGTCAGTATCTGACAGTCAGTATCTGACCTCGTTTAGATTTAAACATTGACTTTAAAAAAAAGTCATAAATTTGATACATTTACACGTAATATCTGTTTTAGTGTACTGCTAGACAAAACTCACAGCTGTGGTGATATGATTTGGTTTACGTGTACTGCTAGACAAATCTCGCAGCTGTGGTGATATGATTTGAGACTAGTGGATCGTAACTTGTTCTTTATACAACGTAGCGACATTTAAACACAATAGTTTAATATTTAATATTCAAAATAAATGGATATTATGAATATTAATTGTACTATGAGTATGATGCAAATCAGACAAGGGTAATTTCTCTGTCTCTGAAGTTCCACCATTTCTTGCGAGACTTCACAATTTTCGCGATTTTCTTTTTTAGTTTAGGGTCGGCGTGAAAACCTAGGTAGGGTCGGGTAACCGGAACCAAACAACTTTTTTTATTTGGCCTAATGGATGCCATTGAGTGGCATACATTTACTATAGCAAACATTCTTTCATTTCTCAATTTGACAATTGAAATATTTGTATTTAATAGGGCACAAAATCGATTTTGTAGGATGAGAACTAAAATGGCTCAACCCCATTGATGTACACACGGGGCCCTTATTAGTGCATCCGAAGGGTCAATGACCTGGTACGTTATAGACGAGGCGATAATGCTATCACTAGCCCCGTTAGCAAACATGGTTAGTCCTGCTTGCATGCGGAGTAATCCGGGACTCGATTCTGACAATTGTCCCTCCTACCTCCGTCATGCAAAGAGCCAGCCGTGAAATACGGACTTACAAAAAATGCCGGTAAGGAATAAAATCGCCCAGTGGTCAAATATTAGCAATAAATCTATTATTTAGTCGGTTTACCTCATTTTGACTGCAAAAGTCCTATAGCGGATGACCAAAACTATCAAAATCGGAACTTTTCAAATTCTATCGTAAATTTAATAGCTTCTCCTTACGTACGTCGGCGCAAGTGTCTCTGGGTAATTATTCATCTCACTCAACGATATCAAATGTGGTGGTGTTAACGAGGGTTGGTTGAATGTTGCAGTTCGCACTTGAAAAAGGTCCGATTTCGACGCTTTTTGTGATCTGAGCAGGGAATACTACCGTCAGAGGAATGGAAATGGCGTAGATATTCGATCGGTTGCTAATATTTGATCGTTCGGTAGGTACTTCTTTTGCAATTGGCGCGCGTACATGCATTTTGCTTGTGGTGTTGTAATAGGCAAACTCTATTGCTCTTTGCATGACGGTGTTTAGAGTCAAGTCAGTAATACAGACTCGTGCACCGTCATGTAAGCAGGACTATAGCCCCGTCTACACATAGGACGTCCTACCTGAGGCAGTCCCTAGTCCTACCTGAGGTAGGATAGTGTAGGTTACGTTTGTATCTACACTACAAGGAAAGAAATGCAGCGCAGATGTCGCGCGATCCCTCCTGACCTCTTCCTGACCCGCTCCTCAAAATATACGTTGTGACGCAATGAAGCGTCACAGGTCATTTGCGTGTTAAGGGGGAAGTGTCAAATTAAAATAAGTTGATAGATTTTTCTTATACTTTGCATACCTAAGCAGTGATATCTGAATATGTAAAATATGCAAAGAAAATACTATGTCACCACCTTTGTTTTCAAGATAATGACCGTTTCTTGTATCTACACATATAGTTTTGGGTCAAAATAAGTAGATTTACGACAATTAACTACATCACAATTTTTTGACAGTTAAAGATTATCCCTGGAGCACTTAATGAACTTACATATTTTAGTGCAATGTGTATTATGTCCAGATTTGTTTGTAATTTCTTTTCATTATATGACCAAATTTTACATGAACAAAGGACAAGAAACCAAAGTTACGGCCGGAAACAACAGGATAGGATCAAAAGTATATTACAAGTCCGTTATCTTTCAGTTCTACAACATTTTACAAAAATTGTTTTTGTTATTGTCTGCGCTAAGGGGTAGACCATTCGATATCCTGGGGGGGGCTTGGAAGAGTGGTGGAGCGTCATTATTTTTTTCCTACCTGCTTGCCTGTGAATTATTTTTTTTCTCCTTCGCTTATGCTGGCAACATTGTTTTTCTTTCCTTCTTTGAGATATCCGGATTTGTTTTACGTCAATGTTGAACATCTACTTTTGCTGCCACAATTTTCTGTTTGGTTTTCGCACAGGGTAATACAGAGAGTAAAAAGATGCTGTTCTATCACACACAGATTATATTTAGAAAACTACATATTTCATACATGTTTGATTTTCAATTAAATAAACACCATTGACAGTTTTTATGTCATGGTATGATGACACACTGATATGCAAATCGGAAACTTGATTGGTGAGCTCAAACATTCAGATAGACCGGTCAGTTTCTCCAGCCTGGGGGTGGGGTGGGGTGGGTCAGTGTTTTTTCCATTGGGCCGACAAAAAGTCACTGACCCCCGTGATTAAAGTTTCATAGCATCTGACAGTAAGCTGTAGAGAGAAGAGCTTTGAGACTGGGATATGTCCACCTCTTGTGTGAGCGTGTGATCGTGAGCGTGTATGTATGAATGTATGTAGGTAGGTAGGTAGGTAGGTATGTAGGTATATAGGTATGTATGTATGTATGTATGTATGTATGTATGTATGTATGTATGTATGTATGTATGTATGTATGTATGTATGTATGTATGTATGTATGTATGTATGTATGTATGTATGTATGTTAGTTAGTTTGTTTGTTTGTTTGTTTGTTTGTTTGTTTGTTTGTTTTTGTTTTTCTGTCGCAAGGCTCCCTAAACTCATAGGAGACAAATTATATATAGTTCTAGGCATGCCATTTATATAGGCTTCTCTCAGACGCCGATTATATGTTTGCAGTGAATCAAACTTTGGGAGTTTATTAATTGCCACTCTTTATTGGCTTCAATTTCTCAAATTTACGAAGCCTTAACACCAGTGACATTTTACAATCAAACATGTGTCGAAGGAAGGTGAAGGCCAGGCAAACAAAACAAACACAACACTTGATGAGACGCCTTTGTTTACTCGATATTATAAACTGCAATTGTTATGTAGTAACATACTAGTACTCTGAAACCAGATACAAGGAGAATGCACTGTTATTAAAAAACAAAAAACTACTAATGACCTTTAACCCTAGATAGACGTAAAAGAATGATTTTACACTTTTGACCTGTTCTTCGTCATTAAAAAGACCTTCGCTTGAGTTAGTTTCTTTTGAAACTCTAATATGTCACTGTGGTAGAATGTTGGAAATGAACCATATTTGCATTTGTGTCGACCATGCGTGGTCGTGGAGTCGAAAAATTCGATAATAAGTAAACGGTAAATGTCTGCATCTCAGTGATTAGCTTGTACATAAAATTATAATCTTTTATATTCCATATATTTCCTTCTCTCTGGTACGCTTACTGTCAAAATCTAACATGGCGTTTGATGGCGTTTAAAATATTCTTAATTACCTAATAACGTTTTTATTTTGTTTTATGATCACCCAAGAATACACTGTTATCACCCTGGAATAGACTATCAACTCACAAGTCTGGAATAGACTATTAACTCACAAGTGACTGTGCTTGAAAACCACAGAGAATCATATCACAGTTCATATTACCCGAGGTCTCTTAATCTCTTCCTACTTTCAATAGGAGTCATCTCTTCTTCCTTTCAATAGGGTTTACTATGTGTTTGATATGGAGTCATCTCTTCCTCCTTTCAATAGGGTTTAATATGTGCTTGATATGGAGTCATTTCTTCTTCCTTTCAATAGGGTTTAATATGTGCTTGATATGGAGTCATCTCTTCCTTCTTTCAATAGGATTTACTACATGCATGTACTTGATATGGAATCACCACATGTCTCATACTGTCTAAAACACTTCTTCCATTAAAACGAAAAAAATGTCCATATGTTCAACACCTGATGATGGACTAAAAATGTGTCATTTTGTTTAATTACTGCCCAATACCTTTGGCGAGTACATCTGGCACCCCTGCAAAGTAATGGTGTGTACAGTTTCTCATCACGCATGCTCAGTCACTTAGTTTGCACTGTCCAACTGAAGTTTACACGTCGCAGTAGTTGGCCAATAGTTTGAGCCAAATTTCTGAATTTAGTGTTCAGTTGGGACAGGTTTCCTTTTTTTTTGATCTTTCACGATATCTCCCAACCTCACAGTCGGTTTCAGCCAGTTTATTTGCATCAGTATGTTGTTCCAGGACAGGGATGAGCAACAGTCAGATGTTCAGGATTCGGAAGTAGCCAAGGTTGACGATTTTGGTCAAGTTACAATCGAACCAAAGATTTTCGCTGAATTAGGCGCGAAGCCAGAGTTAACGCGACCTAAGAAGACAACCCAGATTAGAAGACAAGGGACCAAAGTTCAGGGGCAGCTCGACGAACTTTTGGGTCAAGTGCAAGTGTTAACCAGTCAGTTATACGCCTTCATGAACATTTCCCGCCAGAAGAGTGACGTCACTATATATGGAGCCAGTTGTTCAGTCGCATGGCGGACACAACAGCAGCTGATCAACGATGGCGTGGCACAGTGTCCTTTTAAGGACAAAGTACCCAGAGACCAAATGAAAGATGTCTGGTCGTAGTTACCCATAGTGTGCCTAATATTAGCAGTTCCGTTCATTTTCGTTCTGAGTCATGTTACCTGTGTTACCGTCGTATACCGACTGTATGCCATACGTGTGTTGCCTTTGATGATTTGAGCAATGCACTCATTTTATTAACCCTGTCAGTACGCTACTTGGCTGTGCCAGTTCGTATCTTCTTCTGGCCAGGTGGCAATATTTTGTAGTCGAACTTTCCTTTACAAGTTGTGGATTACAATTGATAAAAATATAGAGAAGTTCTAGTTTACTTTACAAATACAGCCTAGTGTAGATTACTGACAGGGATGGACTAGTTGAAGTTTTTTTCTAGATACAAATATATACAAGTTGTAATTTACCATACATACAAGTATAGTCTAGGTTTAGTTTACTGTGCATATGAGTGTAAACTGTTTGTACTTTACATGTCTACATACAAGTATAGACAAATTGTACTTTACGGTCGATACAAATTTACACAAGTTATATTTTACTGCAGATACAGGTATAGAATAGTTGTGATTTACTGTACATTCACGCATAGGCCATTTGTAATTTACTGCAGATGCAAGTATACATGTAGACCTGTGTTAACTGTAGATAAAAGTATAGACTAGTTTTAATGTACTGTAGACAAAAGTATAGACTATACATACTCTACTTTAGGTACAAATATAGACTTGTAGTAGTTTACTCTAAAACATGTAGAGACTAGTTGTGGTTTATTGTATATTCAAATACAGCCTATTTACAGTTTATTATATACAATTATACATAAATGTATAAAAACGTACTTTACTATCAATACAAGCAGACAATGCTGTGGTTACAAATATAGACGAATTGTACTTTACTGTTGCCACAAGTATAGACTAGTTGTAGTGTATTGTTGATACAAGTGTAGACTAGTTGTAGTTTACTTTTGATTCAGGTATAGACACATTGCAGTTTATTGCAGATACAAGTATAGATAAAATGTAATTTATTGTACATGTAGATACTAGTATCGATAAGTTGTAGTTTACTATTGATATAGGTATAGACTAGTTGTAGTTTACTGTAGATACTGGTATGGACATGTTGTAGTTTACTGTAGATACTAGTATAGACTAGTTGTAGTTTACTGTAGATACTAGTATGGATAGAATGTAATTTACTGTACATGCTGGTATCGATAAGTTGTAGTTTACTTTTGATACAAGTATCGTCTAGTTGTAGTTTACTGTAGATACTAGTATAGTCAAGTTGTAGTTTACTGTAGATGCAAGTATAGACTAGTTGTAATTTACTGTAGATACTGGTATAGACTAGTTGTAATTTACTGTAGATGCCGGTATCGATAAGTTGTAGGTTACTGTAGATACTGATACGAACTAGTTGTAATTTGCTGTAGATACTAGTATCAATAAGTTGTAGTTTACTGTTGATACAAGTATAGACTAGTTGTGGTTTACTGTAGATACTGGTGTAGACTAGTTGTGGTTTACTGTAGATACTGGTATAGACTAGTTGTAGTTTACTGTAGATGCTAGTATCGATAGTTGTAGTTTACTGTAGATGCTAGTATCGATACGTTGTAGTTTATTGTAGATGCTAGTATAGGCTAGTTGTAGTTTACTGTAGATACTAGTATAGATAAGATGTAATTTGCTGTAGCTACTGGTATCGATAAGTTGTAGTTTACTGTGATACAAGTATAGACAAGTTGTAGTTTACTGTGATGCAAGTATAGACAGGTTGTAATTTACTGTGATACATGTATAGACAAGTTGTAGTTTACTGTGATACATGTATAGACAAGTTGTAGTTTACTGTGATACAAGTATAGACAAGTTGTAGTTTACTGAAGGTACTAGTATAGACAAGTTGTAGTTTACTGTAGATACTGGTATAGACTAGTTGTAGTTTACTGTAGATGCTAGTATCGATAAGTTGTAGTTTACTGTAGATACTGGTATAGACAAGTTGTAGTTTACTGTGATACAAGTATAGACATGTTGTAGTTTACTGTAGATACTGGTATAGACTAGTTGTAGTTTACTGTGATACAAGTATAGACTAGTTGTAGTTTACTGTAGATACTGGTATAGACTAGTTGTAGTTTACTGTGATACAAGTAGAGACTAGTTGTAGTTTACTGTAGATACTGGTATAGACAAGTTGTAGTTTACTGTGATACAAGTAGAGACTAGTTGTAGTTTACTGTACATACTGGTATAGACTAGTTGTAGTTTACCTCAGATACAAGTATTGACTACGTGTAGTTTACTGTTGATATATTTATTGTCTAGTTGTAGTTTACAAGTACTATAAATACTGGTATAGACTAGTTGAAATTTACTATAGATACAACTGTAGATAAGTAGTAGTTTACTATAGGTACAATAATAGCACGATACCTTCGTGTGCCATGGCCAATTTTCCTAAGTACAGTACTCATGTTTCGCTTGCCATTTTGAGCCTTTTGGTGTCGGGCTTTAGTCATATTTCGCTGATTTTTCAAAGTACCGTCAGTACACTTCTTGGCCGTGCCAGTTCGTACCTTGTTCTTGCCAGGTGTCAATATTTTGTAGTCAAATTTTTTCCCGATAGTTTCGTTCTCCAACTTTAATAAGTAACAGTACTCGTGTTTCACTCGCCATTGTGAGCCTTTTATTGTAAGGCTTCAGTCCAATTTCGCTGACTATTTGCTGCTAGCCTGGACCCTGTTAGTGTGCTTACTTTTTCGGGTCAGTTTATGTCACAGGACATTTGTAGTACTGTACCCACCTTTTGCTCATTTTTGAGCCTTTTATTGTAAGGCTTCAGTCAAAATTCGCTGACTATTTGTTGCTATCCTGGACCTAGTTAGTGTGCTTACCTTTTGGGGTCAGTTTATGTCACAGGACATTTGTAGTACTATACCCACCTTTTGCTCATTTTTTTGAGCCTTTTATTGTAAGGCTTCAGTCAAATTTCGCTGACTATTTGCTGCTAGCCTGGACCTCGTTAGTGTGCTTACTTTTTTTGGTCAGTTTACGTCACAGGACATTTGTAGTACTGTACCCACATTTTGCTCATTTTTGAGCCTTTTATTGTAAGGCTTCAGTCAAATTTCGCTGACTATTTGCTGCTAGCATGGACCTCGTTAGTGTGCTTACCTTTTGGGGTCAGTTTACGTCACAGGACATTTGTAGTACTGTACCCACATTTTGCTCATTTTTGAGCCTTTTATTGTAAGGCTTCAGTCAAATTTCGCTGACTATTTGCTGCTAGCCTGGACCTCGTTAGTGTGCTTACCTTTTGGGGTCAGTTTACGTCACAGGACATTTGTAGTACTGTACCCACCTTTTGCTCATTTTTGAGCCTTTTATTGTAAGGCTTCAGTCAAAATTCGCTGACTATTTGCTGCTATCCTGGACCTTGTTAGTGTGCTTACCTTTTGGGGTCAGTTTATGTCACAGGACATTTGTAGTACTGTACCCACCTTTTGCTCTTTTTTTTTTAGCCTTTTATTGTAAGGCTTCAGTCAAATTTCGCTGACTATTTGCTGCTAGCCTGGACCTAGTTAGTGTGCTTACCTTTTGGGGTCAGTTTATGTCACAGGACATTTGTAGTACTATACCCACCTTTTGCTCATTTTTGAGCCTTTTATTGTAAGGCTTCGGTCAAATTTCGCTGACTATTTGCTGCTAGCCTGGACCTCGTTAGTGTGCTTTTTTTCAGGTCAGTTTACATCACAGGACATTTGTAGTACTGTACCCACATTTTGCTCATTTTTGAGCCTTTTATTGTAAGGCTTCAGTCAAATTTCGCTGACTATTTGCTGCTAGCCTGGACCTCGTTAGTGTGCTTACCTTTTGGGGTCAGTTTACGTCACAGGACATTTGTAGTACTGTACCCACATTTTGCTCATTTTTGAGCCTTTTATTGTAAGGCTTCAGTCAAATTTCGCTGACTATTTGCTGCTAGCCCGGACCTCGTTAGTGTACTTATTTTTTCGTAAGTTTGGGTGAGCTAGTTCCTTTTGGTGAGCTAGTTTCTCGTTCACTTTTACAGTTGTGTATGTTTGAGCTTTTACAGCCATTTTGTTTTGTCTCCTTTTCAATTTTATACAGGCATGCTGTTTTTTTTCCCTTTCACTTTCATTTTTGTTTTTGGTTCCCTTAATATCTTTATTTTCATTACTTTTTGACATTACTTTTATCTTTATTTTATTATCACAATTTTTATCTTAAACCTTTCTGTGCCTAATTCTATTTTCTGTTTCTTTTTAAATTTTTGTCCATTTTATCTCTCTGGCGGTCTCAGAATTCTTTTCTCCTGTTTGGTGGAGTACAATAAAGTACTTCCGGTATTTTGCCGCCAGAGATGTGTTGTGTGAGCTTTGTGTGTGTGTGAGGGAGTAATTGACTAAAAATGTGTCATTTTGTTTAATTACTGCCCAATACCTTTGGCGAGTACATCTGGCACCCCTGCAAAGTAATGGTGTGTACAGTTTCTCATCACGCATGCTCAGTCACTTAGTTTGCACTGTCCAACTGAAGTTTACACGTCGCAGTAGTTGGCCAATAGTTTGAGCCAAATTTCTGAATTTAGTGTTCAGTTGGGACAGGTTTCCTTTTTTTTCCCACCCACCCTCTCCCATTCCTTCATTTATTTGATATGTTTTGTATTTTTTTACTCGTTTAGTTATTCATTTATTTATTTATATCTCCGTTACCAGTCGCAGTATTTTGTCTTACTTTGTGTATTTTCACTGAGTTCAGTTTCCTTTATTATTTCATTATTCTTTCAATAACTTTTGCCTGTTTTGTAGTTGAGTTTCCAACTGTTTACGATCAGTTTTGTAATTTTTCAGACCTCTTTTCAGGTGTTTTTTCAACTTGTTAGCACTTGTCAGGTTACTTTCATAGTAGCCTCTAGCAGTGTCATAGTATTTTGTCACCGTTTGGTGGAGTACAATAAAGTACTTCCGGTATTTTGCCGCCAGAGATGTGTTGTGTGAGCTTTGTGTGTGTGTGAGGGAGTAATTTATTACTATTATGTAGTGTGATTTATCATGCAATCATGCTACTGTGTCACGTGATTTAAGACTAAGAATTTGGCCTAGATTGTCACTGACCTGTAAACAGTAAAGGGTTTGTTCTACATTTTCACATGGATTTGTCAACATGATTGTTTTTATTTGAGACTACTAAACTCACTTTTCCAAATGTCTGGTCAAGATATTAAATATGTCAACCTTTGACCAGCCAGATACAAAATGACAATAGAGATAATTCCTGACTTCAAAAATGTGTTACACGCGCGTTGCTGAGAGAGAGAGAGAGAGAGAGAGAGAGAGAGAGAGAGAGAGAGAGAGAGAGAGAGAGAGAGAGAGAGAGAGAGAGGGGGGGGAGGGAGAGAGAGCGAGAGCGAGGGAGGGGGAGGGGAGACAGACATACATACATACATACATACATAGGTAGACAGACAGACAGACAGACAGAGTTTAGTTTCTTTACAGTTGCATCTTTAATGTGTGATTGTGAATAGATTGACAGTTACTGAGTCATATTATAATAGTAAGCTTAGATGTGATGACAAAATTACAGTATTCTGTGATACTTATTTATGATATCCCTATTACAAGAGACGAGTAACAAGATGAAGGTAATGAGTTAGTTCTATTGAAAGGTCTTGTAGGAGTTGACTTCCTGTGCCTAAAGGGCACTCCCTTAGTAACAACCTAACCAACCGATAATAACCAGGGACATTTAACCCGTTTTTTTAGAAGACACGTCAGCAGATTTTTCGGTC
>NC_135570.1:1240000-1242500 GCF_964340395.1 Glandiceps talaboti | reverse complement strand
ACAGTACTAGGGTAACTCTAATTTTTATGTTTCCCATTACTTTTTTATCACAACTATGGGTCGGTCGGTCGGTCGGTCGGTCGGTCGGTCGGTCGGTCGGTCGGTCGATTTAAAAAAAAAAGGTAAAAAAATAATAAATCATTTTCATGTTTCCCTGCCGCTCCTTTTCCTCCTCTCTATCTTATTTTTATTGAATTGCTAGTAATAAACCCTTTCCCAGTTTCTCTACACAATTGCCATGTTCTCAGCATCCCTCCTTGAATAACTTCCGTCAAGAAAGAAATTATCTGTTCGTGAACAAGTGGCGTTGTCGCCGCCATATGACTGTTAATGACGTCGACAGCCCAGACACTTGCTTATTCTTGACAAAGAGGGCGATGATCCGATTTTTTTTATGTCGGCGCTGAAAAGTTGGTGGATTTCCTGGTTTCGGTGTCACTGACTCTTCTTGTTCTTTCATGGCCTGTGAATCCCTTCCTTGTTTTATTCAGTTCTTCAAGGTAATGAAAAATGACACGAGATCTTTTTTTTCTGCTTCACAGAGGACGTGTAAAATTCTAGTATATAAAATAGTTATTCAAACCTTTCCAGTTAGCGCGAATTTGGTAAATCAAACTTTGACCAACCTCACTCGAATTCACAGAATTTAGTAAACAATTATTATTCCATACAAAATTATATCATTGCCTTGATATTGGGTTATATGCCTAAAGGCAAAGATACTATCAGTACGACGCGTAGCTGAGTGTCGATGTATCCTTGTATCGAGTTCGAAGGCACATAACACAATATCAAGGCTATTAGTACAGTAACCATCGTCAGTTTGTCCTGACGAAGGCAACAGTCACGAAACGTAGACATAAACAAGTAACCTGGTTGTGTATCAAAGAACATTTACGATACTCTAATTGTTTCGTTGGCTGTTTCAGAGAATGATAATATATACTAACACAAATATTCTCCTTATTTTATTCCCCCCCCCAAAAAAAATATCCCTTCTTTTCTATATTTGACATATGCTTTTATATCAAAACATTAGCTAGCTGTTCATGTGTTGTTGACATCACTCATACCACTTTCGAAATTTCTCTTCACTTTGCGTTACAGGCTATTCCACGCCAAACTGTGTTCTTCCAGCTCCTGTATCAGTTTACTTGGAAAAACAGACGTCTCAAACACACAGAGAAAAAATCATTTTATTCTTCATCAAGATTAAAAGTAAGTTGACAATTTGTTTTATAAATTGGTAAACGGAGTACTATTGTTTTGCTATGCTATATATTTGATATATAGTGATGTGTACCTTGCAATGAAAAATCTACTTTTAACAATCAAAATATTTCATATTAGATATTGTTACAATACGTCCATGTCGAAATATGTGCCAGCCTATTGAAAATACTTGCCTGTATCAAGGTTTCATGGATATTCAAAAATAGCTTTGACTGTATTTGTTCAATATTTGAAATATATACAAGTTGATATCTGGTGGTTTCATCACTGTTGATTTTAACATGAATCAGTTAATAAACATTATAGAACCTATGTGTCATTTTCTCCTTGTGCCATGACAACGGTTGCCACGGCAATGGAAATAATATGAGTTACCCAAACTCACTTGGCTGAAATACCCAGTATTTCGTAACACACTGCTAGGGCGATGGAATGACCCAAGTGAGCCACCTACGGCGAGTCTTGGTAACTTGAATAAACTATCTTGGGAGCATTTTAATTTTATTTGATGGTACCAATAAGTCTTTCCCTCATTACTAGTATTCTACGAAGAGCCAGTCTGCTAAGTAATACACCGTATCACACTAGCTGTATTTGTATGTTCTGGTGATACATAGTATCAATTATTAGAATTTAAAACATGCCGGATTTGCACATCATAAAAGATATCGACAAATGTCCACTGTTGTCTAGACGACAAACAGAAAGATAGACAGGTTCGGTAGTGATTGTAATTTAAATCATGGACGATAACCAACCTCTTGATACTAAAAGACGATATTTGTTTGTTTACTTTACTGTAGGAATAACAAGCAGACAAAACGTGTGTCGTTTTTGACATTATATTATATCAAATCCATATACATATTATTATAACAATTATAAAAGTGTTAACAATAATATAATCTTGAGGTTCGTTTTGCATGTAAAATAGACATAGGTTATTTTCAAATTTGTTATCCGTCTTTATAAACACGTGACCCTATACGCATTATAAACTTACAGTATCTATTTCCCGGATATTATCACTAGAGATACTCAAAATAACACACAACTGTCTAAATATTATTCAGATTGGCGAGATACTGCCTAGTGTGGAAGAAGTGAAGGTCATGTAGAACACATGTATTCCTACAAAAAGTACGTGTTAAGAAAATTGCAAGGTGAGTTACTCAGAGCTGCTCATTTTAGCTCTCAATACAAAATTGAAAGTTCTGGTATTAATATACTATGTTATAAAGTTACCCTCGTTACATTTTGAGTTTAT